>NC_074682.1:28817532-28997532 GCF_029448725.1 Salvelinus fontinalis | reverse complement strand
GTTAGGTTTCTCACCGTCATCCACCTGGCTGATGCACGGCAGCCATTTTGTGCTGAACCGCTAACCACTCAACAGCTGTCAATGATGTAGCTGGTTCTTGTCCCTAACTGAATGAAACCGAGGTCACATCTGGCTCAAAATGATGGGTGTTACACTTTGATGGTGGATGATGTGAGTTCCCCATACAGTATAGCAATTGAGATCTAATGAAAAGTGCTACATAAATGTAATTCATTTTAAATAAAGAGAATATACATAAAAAAATGTAACTTGTATAACGATTTTCAACGAATCTCCATGTGCATAAAAAGTAAAACAACCACCAACAAAAAATGTAATGATGGAGATGGAAAGTGTCAGTTGGGATGAAGTTTAGTCCGTTTGGGCTGGAAACAGTGTAGGTTCAGTGGAGGGTGTGTGTGTAAAACCAGATGAAAATTATGGGAACCATCACAGATACAACCATTGTCATTAGCCTCATTGTAATCCCCATAGATTTAACCCCTCCATCTCTGTCTCCTGATAGGGTATCGCCGGTACGGACGTGGCTAAGGAAGCGTCAGATATCATTCTGACTGACGATAACTTCACTAGCATCGTCAAGGCTGTCATGTGGGGCCGCAATGTCTATGACAGCATCTCCAAGTTCCTCCAGTTCCAGCTCACTGTCAACGTGGTGGCCGTCATCGTGGCCTTCACTGGCGCATGCATCACACAGGTAACACACGCACCAAAGTTAACATGGGGATGCTTTAATTTTCTCCCACTCCAATCTTTCTCTATCTCTCTACCGTCCTGTTTCTATCTATTTTATATTTCTATAATTTAGCAGACACTATTATCCAGATTTACAGGAGCAATTAGGGTTAAGTGCGTTGCTTAAGCGTACATCACGCTTACCCCCCACCCCCCCATCTCTCCAGGACTCTCCTCTGAAAGCGGTGCAGATGTTATGGGTTAACCTGATCATGGACACCCTGGCTTCCCTGGCCCTAGCAACCGAGCCCCCCACTGAGTCCCTGTTGCTGAGGAAGCCATACGGCCGCAACAAGCCCCTAATCTCCCGCACCATGATGAAGAACATCCTGGGTCATGCCGTCTACCAGCTCACAATCATCTTCACCCTGCTGTTCGCTGGTGAGACCATCACACACTGGAACACACAGAGTTAGACCGAACTGGAACACACAGAGTTAAGACTGCACTGGAACAAACAGAGTTAGACCGAACTGGAACAAACAGAGTTAGACCGAACTGGAACACACAGAGTTAGACCGAACTGGAACACACAGAGTTAGACCAAACTGGAACAAACAGAGTTAGACCGAACTGGAACACACAGAGTTAGACCGAACTGGAACACACAGAGTTAGACCGAACTGGAACACACAGAGTTAGACCGAACTGGAACACACAGAGTTAGACCGAACTGGAACACACAGAGTTAGACCGAACTGGAACAAACAGAGTTAGACCGAACTGGAACACACAGAGTTAGACCGAACTGGAACAAACAGAGTTAGACCGAACTGGAACAAACAGAGTTAGACCGAACTGGAACACACAGAGTTAGACCGAACTGGAACAAACAGAGTTAGACCGAACTGGAACACACAGAGTTAGACCGAACTGGAACACACAGAGTTAGACCAAACTGGAACAAACAGAGTTAGACCGAACTGGAACACACAGAGTTAGACCGAACTGGAACACACAGAGTTAGACCGAACTGGAACACACAGAGTTAGACCGAACTGGAACACACAGAGTTAGACCGAACTGGAACACACAGAGTTAGACCGAACTGGAACACACAGAGTTAGACCGAACTGGAACAAACAGAGTTAGACCGAACTGGAACACACAGAGTTAGACCGAACTGGAACAAACAGAGTTAGACCGAACTGGAACAAACAGAGTTAGACCGAACTGGAACACACAGAGTTAGACCGAACTGGAACAAACAGAGTTAGACCGAACTGGAACACACAGAGTTAGACCGAACTGGAACACACAGAGTTAGACCGAACTGGAACACACAGAGTTAGACCGAACTGGAACACACAGAGTTAGACCGAACTGGAACACACAGAGTTAAGACTGCACTGGAACAAACAGAGTTAGACCGAACTGGAACACACAGAGTTAGACCGAACTGGAACACACAGAGTTAGACCGAACTGGAACAAACAGAGTTAGACCGAACTGGAACAAACAGAGTTAGACCGAACTGGAGCAAACAGAGTTAGACCGAACTGGAACACACAGAGTTAGACCGAACTGGAACACACAGAGTTAGACCGAACTGGAACAAACAGAGTTAGACCGAACTGGAACACACAGAGTTAGACCGAACTGGAACACACAGAGTTAGACCGAACTGGAACACACAGAGTTAGACCGAACTGGAACAAACAGAGTTAGACCGAACTGGAACACACAGAGTTAGACCGAACTGGAACACACAGAGTTAGACCGAACTGGAACACACAGAGTTAGACCGAACTGGAACAAACAGAGTTAGACCGAACTGGAACACACAGAGTTAGACCGAACTGGAACACACAGAGTTAGACCGAACTGGAACACACAGAGTTAGACCGAACTGGAACAAACAGAGTTAGACCGAACTGGAACACACAGAGTTAGACCGAACTGGAACACACAGAGTTAGACCGAACTGGAACACACAGAGTTAGACCGAACTGGAACACACAGAGTTAGACCGAACTGGAACACACAGAGTTAGACCGAACTGGAACACACAGAGTTAGACCGAACTGGAACAAACAGAGTTAGACCGAACTGGAACAAACAGAGTTAGACCGAACTGGAACACACAGAGTTAGACCGAACTGGAACAAACAGAGTTAGACCGAACTGGAACACACAGAGTTAGACCGAACTGGAACACACAGAGTTAGACCGAACTGGAACACACAGAGTTAGACCGAACTGGAACACACAGAGTTAGACCGAACTGGAACACACAGAGTTAGACCGAACTGGAACACACAGAGTTAGACCGAACTGGAACACACAGAGTTAGACCGAACTGGAACACACAGAGTTAGACCGAACTGGAACACACAGAGTTAGACCGAACTGGAACACACAGAGTTAGACCGAACTGGAACACACAGAGTTAGACCGAACTGGAGCACACAGAGTTAGACCGAACTGGAGCACACAGAGTTAATACTGCACTGGAACACATGGGATTAGACCACACTGGACCCCATGTGTTCCAGTGTGGTCTAACCCCATATGTTCCAGTGTGGTCTAACCCCATGTGTTCCAGTGTGGTCTTAACCCCGTGTGTTCCAGTGTGGTCTTAACCCCGGTGTGTTCCAGTGTGGTCTAACCCCATGTGTTCCAGTGTGGTCTAACCCCATGTGTTCTAGTGTGGTCTAACCCCATGTGTTCCAGTGTGATCTAACCCCACGTGTTCCAGTGTGGTATAAGGTTATCCCCATGTGTTCCAGTGCGGTCTAACCTCATGTGTTCCAGTGTGGTCTAATCCCATGTGTTCCAGTGTGGTCTTAATCCCATGTGTTCCAGTGTGGTCTAATCCCATGTGTTCAAGTGTGGTCTAACCCCATGTGTTCCAATGTGGTCTTAACCCCATGTGTTCCAGTGCGGTCTAACCCCATGTGTTCCAGTGTGGTCTAATCCCATGTGTTCCAGTGTGGTCTAATCCCATGTGTCCCAGTGTGGTTTTAGACCACACTAAAATTAAAATGTCAGAGTAGCCCTTTATTTTGGACAGACTTCTCCCCATTTTAGCTACTGTTGTATCAACATGTTTTGACCATGACCTCAACTTTCTCAATGTTCACATTGTTTATTACACAATTTAGTTGAGGTTTAGGGTTTAGTGAATAATTTGTCCCAAATACAATGCTTTTAGTTTTTGAAATATGTAGGACTAACTTATTCATGGCCACCCATTCTGAAACTAACTGCAGCTCTTTTTAAGTGTTGCAGTGATTTCACTGGGTGCAGTAGCTGATGTGCGTAGTGTTGAGTCATCCACATACATAGACACACTGGCTTTACTCAAGGCCAATGGCATGTCACTAGTAAAGATTGAAAAAAGTAATGAGCCTAGACAGCTGCCCTGGGGAATTCCTGATCCTACCTGGATAATGTTTGCAAGGCTTCCGTTAAAGAACACCCTGTGTTGTGTTTGACAGGTAACTCTTTATCCACAATATAGCAAAAATAATTCAAGTAGTTGGTAATATCGGTGGGTTTTGTGATGAATGAGCCATCTGGTTCAATGAATGATGGAGCTGAGTTTGCCTTTTTGCTCAATTTATTTTAAGGTGCTCCAAAGCTTTTTCCTGTCATTCTTTATGTAATGTATCTTTGTTTCATAGTATAGTTTCTAATAATTTTTATTCAGTGTAGTCACATCATTTCTCAATTTGTCGGTTGTGCAGCCAGACTTATTTGCCATTCCTTTTGCTTCATCCCTCTCAACCATACAGTTGTTCAATTCCTCATCAATCCACTGGGATTTAACCGTTTTTACAGTAATTTTCTTAATGGGTGCATGCTTATTAGTAACTGAAAAAAGCAATTTAATTAATGTGTCAAGTGCAGCATCTGGTTGCTCCTCATTACACATCTCAGACCAATACATAGTCTTTACATCAACAACATAGGAATCACTACAAAACGTATTGTATGATCTCTTATACACTATATTAGGCCCAGCCTTTGGGATGTTGGTTTTCCTGGATATGGCTACATTCTGTATATTGTGATCACAACAATTGCAGACAGTAATATCAAAGTCTCTGCAATAGTGTGTGGTTTCACATACTGCCATGCACCGTGGGAATGATTCAAGTGCAACAGTCAAGTGTGGCCTTTTCCCATGATCTAAGGGAGCTCTCTGGTCGAATTTGATCTTTTAGATTTGGTAAACTTTCATTTAGATTTTTAAGGTTAACCACATTACAATGATTTTGAGATACAAAATCTATTATTAGAATTTTTTACAAATTTTGGAAATTCTCTTGTGTCTCTATTTTCATATCAGGCAACCCCTAGTTTGGGAACCGCTGCCTTATGCTTATGAGCACATGTAACAATATGATAGCGTGGTATAAGACTATTTATAGCATAGGTGGAGCGAGTGGGTTCCTTATGGGAGATAACAGAGCTATCAGTGGAAATTAAATTAACAGGCACAGAATTACTATTTATAATAACCCTATCAACATGGGAATGTGTCGCGGCATTATATCGCTGCGATTTAATGAGAGTAAATACCTTTGAGGGGCTTGATTTGATCAGTCAATGCTTCAGCGCTGCCTTGTCGTGTTTGGACAGGATCCAGGCACACGAATGATTGGGGTGGATCCATCCTCCTTATAAAGCAACCTCTGCTTCCAGAAGGTATCAAAGTTTTCTACAGAAGTTTGACCTATGGCGCTGCAGTAGTCACTTAGCCAGTTGTGAAGTGCTAGTAGCCTGCTAAAACGTTCACTACCATGACCCAGCGAAGGCACAAGGACAGAAATTATAGGATTTTTTTTGTTGTCCAGCAGAGTCTCAATCAGTTCTTCAATGTCCTGTTCCAGCCGTTCCGATCGTACATACATATGCAGCGCGTGAGTTTCAAGTTTGGGGAAGATCATTTTCACCATAAAAATGCACCTTTTATAATAAAAGCATTACATGCATAATCACATTTGCGGTAACTTTTGATAATGGTGTTTTCCCGCTAATGGAACATTCGTGCTTATACCCTACTGCCATGTGCGCATTGCTGTGCTTATAATGTGAAGAAATAGCCTAATAGTTGATCAACAATTTAAGCTAAATGTTCTGACCTATTGCGTCAGCCACATTGTGTAAAAAAGTTTTTTTGATGCTAGTGGTTGTTTTAATTTGGGATCTATTGCATCCCACAACTGTCCCAGACTATGTCTGGAATATTTATTTATCGTACAGAATATAATAGGTCGACTTTTGTACTATGGGGGATAGTAGATTGACATAGAGTAATGTTTTTGCTGTTCGTTAGGCCTACTCATCTTGTTGGCTGACGAAAAGTAAATGTAGACAGTTCTTCCAATATCTTCAATATGCACATTTTGGAATTGGATAAGGACGTGCGAAGTTGTGTCTTCACTTGTAGCCTCTGAGAAAGATCCAATCACGTGATGGAGACCCATATGACTGAGAGGTGCTTAGGAGTGCGCAGCACTCAGGGAGAATGGCACAACACAGCACTCCAGGCCAAGGGCACAACGGCCACTGGCAGCAAAAGGAATGGATTTAGAGTGCATTACGACCACAAAGGGGATGCCGCCGTGAAATTCGAGGCATTATCAAATGTTTGTGAAATTGTGAATGAGAGACTAATAAAATGTGTACAGCCTGCGCAAAAGAAAAAGCTGAGCTATTTTCTTTATTATAAAATATTGCCACGGAATTCTAAGCAAATCTTGCCTGCTAAATGAACTAGTGTAACCCACATTTTCTAAATCTTAGCTAGCAGTCATCATGAATCAAGTCGACAATCTACTGGCAAAATATTTTCAATCCCTGTGTTCTCTTGTGTTGTGGCTTTGCTGGCATGCATCTAAAAAATGTTTGGGGAGTTTTTCCCACGAAATGGGGTGGTTCTGAGGAGTATTTCTGTATAATAAAGCCCTTTTGAGGGGAACAAACTCATTCTGGTTGGCTGGACCTGGCTCCCCCAATGGGTGGGCCTGGCTGCCAAGTGGGTGGGCCTATGCACCCTTGCCCAGTCACGTGCAATCCATAGATTAGAACCTAATTTATTTATTTCAATTGATGTATTTTCTTATATGAATTGTAACTCAGTAAAGTCTTTGAAATTGTTGCATGTTGCATTTATATTTTTGTTCAATATAGATAGCAATTCTTTAGCCCACAGATAGCTATGTGTAAGGTTTTTGTGATTCTGTATTCTGGCATATTTATTAGCTAAGTGGTGTTGGAGGGCCAGTAGGAGGCACCCTTTACCCCTGGTCTAAAAAATAACCCCAATGATCCAGGGCAGTGATTGGGGACATTTCCCTGTGTAGGGTGCCGTCTTTCGGATGTGATGTTAAACGGGGTCCTGACTCTCTGTGGTCACTAAATATCCCATGGCACTTATCATAAGAGTAGGGGTGTAAACCCTGGTGTTCTGGCTTAAAATTCCCAATTTGGCCCTCATTCTATCAGTCACCTAATCATCCCCAACTTACAATTGGCTAATTCATCCCCCTGTAACTATTCCCCAGGTTGTTGCTGTAAATGAGAATGTGTTCTCAGTCAACTTACCTGGTAAATTAAGGGTTATACAAATAATATATTTACAGTTAAAGTCGGAAGCTTACATACACCTTAGCCAAATACATTTAAACTCAGTTTTTCAAAATTCCTGACATTCAATCTTAGTAAAATGTGCCTGTCTTAGGTCAGTTAGGATCACCACTTTATTTTAAGAATTTGAAATGTCAGAATAATAGTAGAGACATTGATTTATTTCAGCTTTTATTTCTTTCATCACATTCCCAGTGGGCCAGAAGTTTACATACACTCAATTAGAATTTGGTAGCATTGGCTTTAAATTGTTTAACTTGGGTCAAACGTTTTGGGTAGCCTTCCACAAGCTTCCCACAATAAGTTGAGTGAATTATGGCCTATTCCTCCTGACAGAGCTGGTGTAACTGAGTCAGGTTTGTAGGCCTCCTTGCTTGTACATGCTTTTTCAGTTATTTTCTGTGAATAGGTGCTGACCTAACATAATGATATGTTGTGCTTTCGTCGTAAAGCCTTTTTGAAATTGGACACTGTGGTGGGATTAACAACAAGTTTATCTTTAAAATGGTGTAAAATACTTGTATGTCTGAGGAATTTTAATTATGAGATTTCTGTTGTTTTGAATTTGGCGCTCTGCACTTTCACTGGCTGTTGTCATATCGATCCCGTTAACAGGATCCTAGCCATAAGAAGTTTTAAAAAAGGGGAATTAAGATCACATATAACTGTTATCCTGTTTGCTCTTCCCCCTCTCCCAGGAGAGAACTTCTTTAACATCGACAGTGGGCGCAACGCGCCCCTCCACTCGCCGCCCTCGGAGCACTACACCATCGTGTTCAACGTGTTTGTCATGATGCAGCTGTTCAACGAGATCAATGCCAGGAAGATCCACGGCGAGAGGAACGTTTTTGAGGCCATCTACCTTAACCCCATCTTCTGTAGTGTGGTCCTGGGAACCTTCGTCCTGCAGGTACAAACACACATACCGTACATACTGTAGACACACACACACACAGACACACATAAACACACACTTCACACAAAGTCTTGTACAGCTACCCTTGTGGGGACACACAATTCAGTCCCATTTAAAATTCTATTTTCCCTAACCCCTAACCCTAAACTTAACCCTAACCCGTACTCTAACCCTAACCTTAACCCTAACCTTAACCCAAAAACATAACCTTAACCCTAAACCTAAGCTTAACCCTAAACCTAAACTTAACCCTAACTCCTAACCCTTAACATAATTCTAACCCTTACATTAATTCTAACCTCAACCCTAAACCCCCTAGAAATATAATTTGACCTCATGTGGACTAACAAAATGTCACAAGGATAGTTAATCATGTCCACACACACACACACACACACACACACACACACACACATATCAGCTGACTGCTTCTTCCCTAAATAGTTCTTGCATAGTTTGGAGCTGTGCTTTGGGTCATTGTCCTGTTGTAGGAGGAAATTGGCTCCAATTAAGCGCCGTCCACAGGGTATGGCAATGTGTTGCAAAATGGAGTGATAGCCTTCCTTCTTCCAGATCCCTTTTACCCTGTACAAATCTACCACCACCAAAGCACCCCCAGACCATCACATTGCCTCCACCATGCTTGACAGATGGCGTCAAGCACTTAGGGTTGCCAACTGCCAAATAAGGGACAAAAGGTGGCGTGCCAGTGCACGGTGCCATGGCGGTGTGGGTATGGTGTTGCGTGAATGAATGAATATACAGTGTATATTCTTATTCAATTGGAAAGACAAAAACAAATTATATTCCATTTAGTGTATAGCTTTACTAAATCTGTGTCATTATGTAAACTTATGTGAATAAACCTCAATAAATTATCAAAGGAATCACAATTTGGACCTTTACAGCAAAAAAAAATAAAAAATTCAAAATCAGGAAGAGGGGCATGAATCACTCACCAAGTCTGCTTTTTCCATGGATATTTTTTGCTGCTCTTGACTGATTCAAGCAGTCCTTTTGCATAGCCAGAGAAGTCCTTACATGACAGGTCACAGTTCACAGATATTTGAGTTAAATTTTTGATCAGCTCTGTGCTGCATCTGTTTCTTGAGTCTGACCATTTTAATGGTCGTCAGAGAGAAAATCCGCTCTACAAAGGCATTTGAGCCTGGCACACTGAGGACAAATGAGAGAATCCTGAACATGTTGATCAAGTTGGCTTTCCCTAGGTTTTGGAAAACTGCCACCCACTTCTCACTGGTGGATTTTGTGGTATCCAGTCTGGCTTTCTGTATTTCCTCCCGGCTAGCACAAAACTCTTCATAGAGTTGGTTCATACTGACTGTCTCTGTCATTTTGAGGGCAACTACCACCTGCTCCAGGTCAGTGAAGGAGAGCTCCTCATAGAAGCAGATCGGTTTTAGTTTCACCATTACATTTTCTGGTGAGAAATCAAACCACTTGTCAATGTATGTAATGACAGTGTCATAGAACTTCACAAAGTCTTGTTGCTGCTTGGACCTTTGTGCTGACAATTGTTTGTCCATCAGCTGCTTGGTCTGGTATCCAAAAAACCTGTCCTGTTTCTGCTGAAGCATCTTCATTTTGAACTTTTGGACTTCCTCCAAAGTTGGCATTGGCATTATCTGCTGCGTAGGCTGTGATGTGTCTAATGTCCAGTTCATGCTTTTCCAGACAGTTCATCAGATCTTGATGTATGCCATTTGAAGTTTCATCACTGTCTTTATAAAAGTCAAGTAACTTGCGCTGCACTCCATCAGACAGAGAGAAATATCTCACACTGGAGACATGTTTCTCTTTCCCTTGTTGGAGGCGTCACTGAGAAATACACGAGCTCACCTTCGGTCAGGGACAGATCATCCAAAATATCCCACACAGTCTTTGGTCCTAAAACATTCATTGTAATCATCTCAGATTTTGTTTTTTTTTCTTCTTCACAACATTTGAGTCATGAAACAAAGCACCATTGAGCTTAACAAGACAGTCGGTGCTGTTGTAGCTGAGTCCGTTTTTAACCGTATGGTACACATACAAGGCTTCACTTGCCGCGATTTTTGTCATTTTCCGCAGTAGACGTCACTAAGAATGTAGCGATGTGTGCACAACTGAGCAAGAGGACAAGTACGTTAGAGTGTCTAGTTTGAGAAACTGACGCCTCACTAGTCCTCAACTGGCAGCTTCATTAAATAGTACCCGCAAAACACCAGTCTCAACGTCAACAGTGAAGAGGCGACTCCGGGATGCTGACCTTCTAGGCAGAGTTGCAAAGAAAAAGCCATATCTCAGACTGGCCAATAAAAATAAAAGATTAAGATGGGCAAAAGAGCACAGACACTGGACAGAGGAAGATTGGAAAAAAGTGTTATGGATCACAAAGAAGAACATTCGTGAGACCGGATCTCAACCCTATTGAGCTGTTGTGGGAGCAGCTTGACAGTAATTGTACATAAGAAATGCCCATCAACCCAATCCAACTTGTGTGAGGTGCTTCAGGAAGCATGGGGTGAAATCTCTTCAGATCACCTCAACAAATTGACATCTAGAATGCCAAAGGTATGCAAGGCTGTAATTACTGCAAATGGAGGATTCTTTGACGATTGCAAAGTTTGAAGGACACAATTATTATTTAAATTAAAATAATTATTTATAACCTTGTCAAAACCTTGACTATTTTTCCTATTCATTTTGCAACTAATTTCATGTATGTTTTCATGGAAAACAAGGACATTTCTAAGTGACCTCAAACTTTTGAACGGTAGTGTATGTACACTGCTCAAAAAAATAAAGGGAACACTTAAACAACACAATGTAACTCCAAGTCAATCACACTTCTGTGAAATCAAACTGTCCACTTAGGAAGCAACACTGATTGACAATAAATTTCACATGCTGTTGTGCAAATGGAATAGACAAAAGGTGGAAATTATAGGCAATTAGCAAGACACCCCCAATAAAGGAATGGTTCTGCAGGTGGTGACCACAGACCACTTCTCAGTTCCTATGCTTCCTGGCTGATGTTTTGGTCACTTTTGAATGCTGGCGGTGCTTTCACTAGTGGTAGCATGAGACGGAGTCTACAACCCACACAAGTGGCTCAGGTAGTGCAGTTCATCCAGGATGGCACATCAATGCGAGCTGTGGCAAAAAGGTTTGCTGTGTCTGTCAGCGTAGTGTCCAGAGCATGGAGTCGCTACCAAGAGACAGGCCAGTACATCAGGAGACGTGGAGGAGGCCGTAGGAGGGACACAACCCAGCAGCAGGACCGCTACCTCCGCCTTTGTGCAACGAGGAGCACTGCCCGAGCCCTGCAAAATGACCTCCAGCAGGCCACAAATGTGCATGTGTCTGCTCAAATGGTCAGAAACAGACTCCATGAGGGTGGTTTGAGGGCCCGACATCCACAGGTGGGGGTTGTGCTTACAGCCCAACACTGTGCAGGACGTTTGGCATTTGCCAGAGAACACCAAGATTGGCAAATTTGCCACTGGCGCCCTGTGCCCTTCACAGATGAAAGCAGGTTCACACTGAGCACATGAGCACATGTGACAGACGTGACAGAGTCTGGAGACTCCGTGGAGAACGTTCTGCTG
The DNA here is from genome assembly GCF_029448725.1 of Salvelinus fontinalis. Lineage (NCBI taxonomy): Eukaryota > Metazoa > Chordata > Actinopteri > Salmoniformes > Salmonidae > Salvelinus > Salvelinus fontinalis. The sequence continues at coordinate 28,985,652 of NC_074682.1, read as the reverse complement.
CCTGCAACATCCTCCAGCATGACCAGTTTGGCGGTGGGTCAATCATGGTGTGGGGTGGCATTTCTTTGTGGGGACGCACAGCCCTCCATGTGCTCGCCAGAGGTAGCCTGACTGCCATTAGGTACCGAGAAGAGATCCTTTGTGAGACCATGCTGACACATGCACATTTGTGGCCTGCTGGAGGTCATTTTGCAGGGCTCGGGCAGTGCTCCTCCTTTCACAAAGGCGGAGGTAGCGGTCCTGCTGCTGGGTTGTTGCCCTCCTACGGCCTCCTCCACGTCTCCTGATGTACTGGCCTGTCTCCTGGTAGCGCCTCCATTATCTGGACACTATGCTGACAGACACAGCAAACCTTTTTGCCACAGCTCGCATTGATGTGCCATCCTGGATGAACTGCACTACCTGAGCCACTTGTGTGGGTTGTAGGCTCCGTCTCATGCTACCACTAGAGTGAAAGCACCGCCAGCATTCAAAAGTGACCAAAACATCAGCCAGGAAGCATAGGAACTGAGAAGTGGTCTGTGGTCACCACCTGCAGAACCATTCCTTTATTGGGGGTGTCTTGCTAATTGCCTATAATTTCCACCTTTTGTCTATTACATTTGCACAACAGCATGTGACATTTATTGTCAATCAGTGTTGCCTCCTAAGTGGACAGTTTGATTTCACAGAAGTGTGATTGACTTGGTGTTACATTGTGTTGTTTAAGTGTTCCCTTTATTTTTTTGAGCAATGTATAACTCCCAGTCATTTATTGGGTGAAACACCATCGTTTCTGCATCACTGTACCTTCTTCAGGCTTTACTGTACCTTCTTCAGGCTTTACTGTACCTTCTTCAGGCTTTACTGTACCTTCTTCAGGCTTTACTGTACCTTCTTCAGGCTTTACTGTACCTTCTTCAGGCTTTACTGTACCTTCTTCAGGCTTTACTGTACCTTCTTCAGGCTTTACTGTACCTTCTTCAGGCTTTACTGTACCTTCTTCAGGCTTCACTGTACCTTCTTCAGGCTTCACTGTACCTTCTTCAGGCTTCACTGTACCTTCTTCAGGCTTCACTGTACCTTCTTCAGGCTTTACTGTACCTTCTTCAGGCTTCACTGTACCTTCTTCAGGCTTTACTGTACCTTCTTCAGGCTTTACTGTACCTTCTTCAGGCTTTACTGTACCTTCTTCAGGCTTTACTGTACCTTCTTCAGGCTTTACTGTACCTTCTTCAGGCTTTACTGTACCTTCTTCAGGCTTTACTGTACCTTCTTCAGGCTTTACTGTACCTTCTTCAGGCTTTACTGTACCTTCTTCAGGCTTTACTGTACCTTCTTCAGGCTTTACTGTACCTTCTTCAGGCTTCACTGTACCTTCTTCAGGCTTCACTGTACCTTCTTCAGGCTTTACTGTACCTTCTTCAGGCTTTACTGTACCTTCTTCAGGCTTTACTGTACCTTCTTCAGGCTTTACTGTACCTTCTTCAGGCTTCACTGTACCTTCTTCAGGCTTTACTGTACCTTCTTCAGGCTTTACTGTACCTTCTTCAGGCTTTACTGTACCTTCTTCAGGCTTTACTGTACCTTCTTCAGGCTTTACTGTACCTTCTTCAGAGTGTATTTATTTTTACAGCGTCTTTAGATCTTGCCTCTTTCTACATTTCTGAAGGATATTTTAGTCTCTGTCATATGAAACCGCTCGCATTTTCACTTTTGAGAAGGGTGTTTTCATTTGAATTGGTTTTTGGAATATTCTCGCTTATAGCCTACTGCTGTGTGCGCATTGCTGTGTTTATAATGTGAAGAAATTGCCTAATAGTTGATCAACATTTTAAGCTAAACGTTCTGATCTGTTGCATCAGCCGCATTGCTTTAAAACATGTTTAAAAATGATGTACAGTGGTTGTATTAATTTGGGCTCTATCATCCCACAACTGTCCCAGAGTAAGTTTGGAATATTTATTGCACAGAAGAAGAAGCTGACCAATAGAATAGGTCAACTTTTGTACTATGGGGGATAGTAGATTGACATAGGTAGTGCTTTTGCTGTTCATTCCTCATCTTGTTGGCTGAGGAAAAGAACATGTGGACAGTTCTTCTAACATCTTGTTGGCTGAGGAAAAGAACATGTGGACAGTTCTTCTAACATCTTGTTGGCTGAGGAAAAGAACATCTGGACAGTTCTTCTAACATCTTGTTGGCTGAGGAAAAGAACATGTGGACAGTTCTTCTAACATCTTGTTGGCTGAGGAAAAGAACATGTGGACAGTTCTTCTAACATCTTGTTGGCTGAGGAAAAGAACATCTGGACAGTTCTTCTAACATCTTCAATATCTGATAAGAAGGATGTGCGCCATTGCAACCCTAATGTGTCCGTCTTCACTTGAAGTCTACTTCAGAGCTGCGATGCCTTTGAGAAGGACCCGATCAGGTGACAGGCATTGGCTAATAAGAATTGAGATATCTGAGGGCGCCATGTGAGTTAGAAGTGCTTCAGAATAGGCTACAGCAATTGGAAGCCATAATTATTAAGTTTAGCCCAAGGACACAGTGGCCACTTTGGCACCATGGAAACAATTTTTAGAGGGCATTACGGCCACTGGGAAAGTCGCCGGGAAAGTCCAGACCTGCCGTAAACCCATCTTCGTTAGTGTGGTGTTTGGCAACTTGATTCTACAGGTACTCATTCTGTGGCTCTGTCTCAGATTGTCATTGTCCAGGTTGGAGGGAAGCCCTTCTCCTGCACCGCTCTGACCATCGACCAGTGGCTCTGGTGTGTGTTCATCGGAGTGGGCGAGCTGCTTTGGGGACAGGTAAGACACACAAACACTCACTCTCTCACACACACACACATGTAAAATCTCTTTAGCTCCTTGCTTGTGTGTGCGTGCGTAGTTGTGGTGTGCATTTGTATGTGTGTGTGTGTGTGTGTGTGTGTGTGTGTGTGTGTGTGTGTGTGTGTGTGTGTGTGTGTGTGTGTGTGTGTGTGTGTGTGTGTGTGTGTGTGTGTGTGTGTGTGTGTGTGTGGCTATGATGTGTGTGTGTGTGATGCAGCTGGTACAGTAGGTGCCAGGGAACTGTTGCTACGCTGAGACGGGTTCTGGAATACAAAGCAGCCGTGTTCCATGGTTACCGTCACAACAGTCACCGTGGTAATGAGCGCTGGCGCACATAAAAGCAGCACTGCCCACATTTACCCGCACCCCAGAGGACAGGAACCCAGCAAGATACTCCCTCTACGACTACACACACAAACACACACACGTTCAAAGACACATGCACACACACTTCTCTCTCTGCACACACACGTTGAAAAACACACACACTGTTCCCTTCGCATCTACACACTCACACACACACACAAACACAAAATCCTACACTTGCCTGCACACACTCACAGGCATACATACAGAGAAAGAGATCTCATATGGTGTATTGACAGGTACCATACCCTTAAAGATAAGCTTCCCCACATAGCCAGTTGTCTGAGTTGAGGTAGAGAGAGAGAGAGTAGAGAGAGAGACAGGTCATGAGCAGATGAGCTCCCACTTTTTTCAGCATGTTTAAAAAGAATTGATACATTTAGAGTTAGACAAACTTGGATTTTTTTGTCAGGGACATATACAGGATGCTAAAGAACATAACCTTCACTCCAAATCAAAACTCCAAACCTACAACCTGATTTTGGACGGAATTAACCGGAATTACCTGGAATGCTTCCTACACCCAAGGATTATTATTCCCAATATATACAGCAAATGCTTTGTCAAACAAACAGAAACCTGAAAACACCATCCAACCCGGAACTGAGCGAGTAATGCTTAGTCTGAGGATTTTTTTTACTTTCAAAAGCCAGAATAAAAATACATTACAATACACAATGATATATTTTACTTTATAAGGCCCGGATGCTAAGGCTACCAGGCTTGCTAGGAAACGAAAGGTGTCATAGTCCTTGAGCCCAGCAATGGCAGGAGAGCCCCAACCAAGGCCTTAGAAGCACCCTCCTGCTGTTTTGAGGTAATTAAAATACAGTACCCTCTGTATGTAAAGAATAATAAGACACGAAAAGAGTAAAAAATTAAGCTCCTTATGGAAAATCAAGAGAAACTTTTTGCTGACTTTTATAAAAATGAGAACATAAGCAACCTTATCTTCCACACAGACCATCCCCTGGCATGGTGCTATATTAACACAGACCATCCCCTGGCATGGTGCTATATTAACACAGACCATCCCCTGGCATGACACAGTGCTATATTAACACAGACCATCCCCTGGCATGGTGCTATATTAACACAGACCATCCCCTGGCATGGTGCTATATTAACACAGACCATCCCTTGGCATGGTGCTATATTAACACAGACCATCCCCTGGCATGGTGCTATATTAACACAGACCATCCCCTGGCATGACACAGTGCTATATTAACACAGACCATCCCCTGGCATGGTGCTATATTAACACAGACCATCCCCTGGCATGACACAGTGCTATATTAACACAGACCATCCCCTGGCATGACACAGTGCTATATTAACACAGACCATCCCCTGGCATGGTGCTATATTAACACAGACCATCCCCTGGCATGACACAGTGCTATATTAACACAGACCATCCCCTGGCATGACACAGTGCTATATTTGTAACAGTCCTGACCTGTTTTATGTTGTTTTTATGTGTTTTGGTCAGGGCGTTAGTTTTGGGTGGGCAGTCTATGTTACCTGTTTCTATGTTGGTTTTGGTTTGCCTGGTATGGCTCTTGATTAGAGGCAGGTGGTTTGCGTTTTCCTCTAATCAAGAGTCATATTTAGGTAGGGCATTCTCACTGTTTGTTTGTGGGTGATTGTCTCCTGTGATGTCTTCGTCGTTGTCGATGTTATTCACTTTCGGAGCTGTTTGGCTGTTCGTGTGTTTTGATGTAACGTTCCTGTTCGTGAGTTTACGTTTGTCTATGTAAGTTTATGTTCAGGTTCCGTTCGTTACGTTTTGTTATTTTGTAAGTTTTGAAAGTGTTTTGTTTTGTTTAGTCGACGTCTTATTTGTAATAAAGATGGCTTATTTCCCTGACTCCGCATTTTGGTCAGAAGATCCTTCTCTCCTCACATCATCTGATGATGAGGAGAGCGACAGCTATAACAGAATTACCCACCATAGGACCAAGCGGCATGGAAGGCGGCAACAGGACCTACCTACACAGGATCTCTGGAGTTGGGAGGACGAATTGGAAAGAGATGGACCTTGGGATCAACCTGGAGAATATCACCTCCCTCGTGAAGAGCTGGAGGCAGCGAAAGCCGAGAGGAGGCGATATGAGGAGGCAGCACGGAGACAAGGCTGGAAGCCCGTGAGTACAACCCAAAAATTTCTTGGGGGGGGCCTTAAAGGGAGTGTGGCGAAGTCAGGTAGGAAACCTGCGCCTACTCCCTGTACTTACCGTGGAGAGCGAGAGTACGGGCAGACACCGTGTTACGCAGTAGAGCGCACGGTGTCTCCTGTACGCGTGCATAGCCCGGTTCGGTACATTGCAGCTCCACGTATCGGCCGGGCTAGACTGAGCGTTGAGCCATATGTCATGAAGCCGGCCCAACGTATCTGGTCACCAGTGCGTCTCCTCGGGCCGGCGTACATGGCACCAGCCTTACGCATGGTGTCCCCGGTTCGCCTACATAGGCCGGTGCGGGTTATTCCACCTCCCCGCACTGGTCAGGCGACGGGGAGCATAGAACCAGGTAAGGTTGGGCAGGCTCGGCGTTCAAGGGAGCCAGTACGCCTGCACGGTCCGGTATTTCCGGCGCCACCTCCCCGCCCCAACCCAGTACCACCAGTGCCTCCTCCACGCACTAGCTATATGGTGCGTGTCTCCAGCCCTTTACCACCAGTGTCTAAACCACGCACCAAGCCTCCTGTGTGTCCCCAGAGTCCTGTGCGTCCTGTTGCTGCTCCCCGCACTAGCCCTGAGATGCGTGTCCCCAACCCGGTGCCACCTCCATGTACCAGTCCTCCGGTGGCAGCCCCCCGTACCAGGCTGTCTCTCCGGGTTCTCTCTCCTGCTGTTTCCTCCTCTCCAACGCAGCCGGTGCCTAGACCACGCACCAGGCTGTCTCTCCTTCTCCTCCCTACAGACTCATCCGTCTCCCCAGCGCCATCTGAGCCATCCGTCTCCCCAGCGCCATCTGAGCCATCCGTCTCCCCAGCGCCATCTGAGCCATCCGTCTCCCCAGCGCCATCTGAGCCATCCGTCTCCCCAGCGCCATCTGAGTCATCCGTCTGCCAGGAGCCTGCAAAGCCGCCCGTCTGCCATGAGCCTGCAAAGCCGCCCGTCTGCCATGAGCCTACAGAGCCATCCGCCAGACAGGAGCCGCTAGAGCCGTCAGCCAGACAGGATCTGCCAGAGCCGCCCGCCAGACAGGATCTGCCAGAGCCGCCAACCAGACAGGATCTGCCAGAGCCGCCAACCAGACAGGATCTGCCAGAGCCGCCAACCAGACAGGATCTGCCAGAGCCGCTAACCAGACAGGATCTGCCAGAGCCGCCAGCGAGCCATGAGCAGCCAGAGCCGTCAGAGAGCCATGAGCAGCCAGAGCCGTCAGAGAGCCATGAGCAGCCAGAGCCGTCAGAGAGCCATGAGCAGCCAGAGCCGTCAGCCTGCCATGAGCGTCGAGAGCCGTCAGCCTGCCATGAGCGTCGAGAGCCGTCAGCCTGCCACGAGCGTCGAGAGCCGTCAGCCTGCCATGAGCGTCGAGAGCCGTCAGCCTGCCATGAGCGTAGAGAGCCGTCAGTCTGCCATGAGTGTCGAGAGCCGTCAGCCTGCATGGACCTGCCAGAGCCGTCCAGCCAGGATCTGCCAGAGCCGTCCAAACAGGACCTGCCAGAGTCCTTCAGCCGGGATCTGCCCCTTGTCCCGGTGCTGCCCCTTGTCCCGGTGCTGCCCCTTGTCCCGGTGCTGCCCCTTGTCCCGGTGCTGCCCCTTGTCCCGGTGCTGCCCCTTGTCCCGGTGCTGCCCCTTGTCCCGGTGCTGGCTGTTTATTTAGGGGAAAGTAGTTTTAGGGTGGTCAGTGGAAGGGGTAGACAGAAGAGGGGAGTGACTATGGTGGTGTGGGGACAGCGTCCTGAGCCGGAACCACCACCGTGGTCAACTGCCCACCCGGACCCTCCCCTGGACTTTGTGCTGGTGCGCCCGGCGTTCGCACCTTGAGGGGGGGGTACTGTAACAGTCCTGACCTGTTTTATGTTGTTTTTATGTGTTTTGGTCAGGGCGTTAGTTTTGGGTGGGCAGTCTATGTTATCTGTTTCTATGTTGGTTTTGGTTTGCCTGGTATGGCTCTTGATTAGAGGCAGGTGGTTTGCGTTTTCCTCTAATCAAGAGTCATATTTAGGTAGGGCATTCTCACTGTTTGTTTGTGGGTGATTGTCTCCTGTGATGTCTTCGTCGTTGTCGATGTTATTCACTTTCGGAGCTGTTTGGCTGTTCGTGTGTTTTGATGTAACGTTCCTGTTCGTGAGTTTACGTTTGTCTATGTAAGTTTATGTTCAGGTTCCGTTCGTTACGTTTTGTTATTTTGTAAGTTTTGAAAGTGTTTTGTTTTGTTTAGTCGACGTCTTATTTGTAATAAAGATGGCTTATTTCCCTGACTCCGCATTTTGGTCAGAAGATCCTTCTCTCCTCACATCATCTGATGATGAGGAGAGCGACAGCTATAACAATATTAACACAGACCATCCCCTGGCATGACACAGTGCTATATTAACACAGACCATCCCCTGGCATAGTGCTATATTAACACAGACCATCCCCTGGCATGACACAGTGCTATATTAACACAGACCATCCCCTGGCATGACACAGTGCTATATTAACATACTGTTAAGAGGGGGGTGTTACCGACGGGTGGAAACTCAGGATACTAGACAACGAGGACTCTGAGTCATCTAATATAAATCTCTATAAGTCTGGAACAGTATTGGTACAGGGCAACCGCAAACAGTTTCAGCTGGACTTCCACCTAATCAAAGAAATAGCTCAGCAGGGGAAACTCTCCCTTGAGAAAGATACCCCCACCCCGAGCAGGTCAGACCAGACCTCTTCATTATATAACCCCACAGACGAGCACCCCCAAGCGGAAAGTCAACTTCCCAGCACAGAATACTACTCCCTCGTTGAAATGAGGGATAAATTCACTCAGCTGGAGGTAAGGTAGGTGGAGCTAGAACAGCAGGTAATTACACCCCAGTCAGCACAGACCCAGACAACAGTCCAGCACAACAACACCCTCTTAACTTGACCTGGAGAGCTGGAGGTGGAGAGAGACATATCTGCACTCTGGACTGTAGTGAGACAACATCTACAGGAGAAAGAGCAGGAGCAGAAGAAGAACAGAGCACTAGAGAACAGAGCACTAGAGGAGAGGATCAGACTGCAGGTGAGGGGGATGTCGTGTGACAGAGAACAACCCATTAAAGATGTGGCCTCCCCCGCAGAAAAGCCAGCAGAACAGCCCACCTCAGCTCCCGACAAAAGTCTTGACACTACAGCAGAACAGTCCACCGCAGACCCTGACCATGTCGACAGCACAGCAGGACAGACAAATGAAGATCCCCAAGTCCAGGGGATCCCGCCACCCTGAGAGCCCTTCTGACAACCCCCCCACACCCACTAAGGACATACACAAGACACAGATTGTACTCAAATGGAAAATGTATACATGAAAAAAAAACTTTTTACCAAACACAGTGTCTAAACTCTGGTGTTCAAACACTCAGCGCGCCCTAGACCTGCTGTCTGAGGACCAACTAGGGTCACCTAGCCACATAATAATACACACAGGCACATACAACCTGAGAACACAGCAGGAAATGGTGGCCACAGCACTGAAGGAGTGATTGAAAAAGATTCTTCTACTTTCCCTAACGCACAAGTGGTTATCTCCACCAACACTTTACACAGGAGCAACAGATCAATAGACACCCCACCCAGACCAGCAAGACACTCTCCCAGACCTGCTGGATGCCCCCTCCCCCCAGACCTACACGTAGAGGGCCCACGCCGAGAGGACCTACATCCAGACCACAACACCACCAGCCACATCCACAACCCCACCCCAATCAATCAATGCCCCAACCAAGTCAACCAGGTCCACACCCCATTTAGGCCCCCTCAGATCAGGCCTATACCCCTCCTGCCCACCCAATGCCCCCCACTCCCGCAAAGAGGGCCTCAAAATGGAAGTCACACATACGACCTGGCCATGAGCAGGCAAACAGGCCTGCTCATCCCTTTACACTTGTGTGTATGAAGTAGTTGTTGTGAAATTGTTAGGTTAGATTACTCATTGGTCATTACTGCATTGTCGGAACTAGAAGCACAAGCATTTCGCTACACTCGCATTAACATCTGCTAACCATATGTATGTGACAAATAAAATTGGATTTGATTTGATTTGACCCCCACTCTTACACTAGCCCAAGCCAATGGCATGTTCCAGATTCTCAGCAGGCTCTGCTCACACTTACTGGCCTGAGGCCAAACCACACGACCTACAACATTGGACACTTTATGGAACACAAAGCCTTCACTATCTCTTCTTGGAATATCCAAGGCCTGAGGTCATCTGCCTTTGGCCTAAAGAGCAGGAACCTGGAACCTGAAAGAAATCGGAAATACAGACATTGTCATCCTACAAGAAACATGGTTGCCCTCTAGGGTACAGAGAGCTGGTAGTCCCATCCACCAAACTACCAGGTGTGAAACAGGGAGGGGACTCAGGGGGTATGCTAATTTGGTATAGAGCAGACCTAACTCACTCTATTAAAGTAATCAAAACAGGAACATTTTACATTTAGCTAGAAAATCAAAATGAAATTATCTTAAAAGAGAAAAATGTCCTTCTGTGTGCTACCTACAGTTGTGGCCAAAAGTTTTGAGAATGACACAAATTTAAATTTTCACAAAATCTGCTGCCTCAGTTTGTATGATGGCAATTTGCATATACAGGTATCCCTCGTTTATCGCGGGGGTTACGTTCCGAAAATGACCCGCGATAAGTGAAATCCGCGAAATAGAAAACTTTTTTTTTTTTTACAATTAGCAACTATTACATGTATACAAATACAGTGACTCACGTGTAGGCCGTTTCACTGCTCTTCAGAGCGTTTCGTCGACATTATGGGTTTAGGAGATGTTCGAAATTACAAGATAATTTGGCCAACTTAATGTAAATTTGCCAAGCTGTTTTATGTACGTACACATAACTGCACGAGACGACAAAATGATAGCACAATTCGTAGCATGTTTTGATACAAGAAGCGGGAGTGAGTTTTTAGCGAATCAGAAAGCATCCTGAGACCATTCATGTGTGGGGTTGCTCCTCAGCCAAAGGAGTGGACTCACTCACAATTTTGCTAAGAACACAGCCATGAATAAAGAATGGTAACAAAACATCCTCCGAGAGCAACTTTTCCCAACCATCCAGAAACAGTTTGGTGACAAACAATGCCTTTTCCAGCATGATGGAGCACCTTGCCATAAGGCAAAAGTTATAACTAAGTGGTTCGGGGAACAAAACATCAATATTTTGGGACCATGGCCAGGAAACTCCCCAGACCTTAATCCCATTGAGAACTTGTGGTCAATCCTCAAGAGGGAGGGTGGACAAACAAAACCCACAAATTCTGACAAACTCCAAGCATTGATTATGCAAGAATGGGCTGCCATCAGTCAGAATGTGGCCCAGAAGTTAATTGACAGTATGCCAGGGTGGATTGCAGAGGTCTTGAAAAAGAAGGGTCAACACTGCAAATATTGACTCTTTGCATCAACTTCATGTAATTGTCAATAAAAGCCTTTGAGGCTTATGAAATGCTTGTAATTATACTTCAGTATTCCATAGTAACATCTGACAAAAATATCTAAAGACACTGAGGTAGCAGACTTTGTGAAAATGTGTATTTATGTCATTCTCAAAACATTTGGCCACGACTGTATATCCCCCCACTAGAATCCCCATACTTTAATGAAGACAGCTTCTCCATCCTGGAGGGGGACATCAATAATTTCCAGGCCCAGGGACATATAGTAGTTTTTGGCAACCTAAATGCCAGAACCGTACAAGAACCCTACACCCTCAGCACACAGGGGGACAAACACCTGCCTGGAGATGACAGCATTCCCTCCCCCATGTGCCCCCCTAGGCAGAACTATGACAACATAACCAACAAAAACAGGTCACAACTCCTGCAGCTCTGTCGCACGCTGGGTATGTACATAGTCAATGGTAGGCTTCGAGGGGACTCCTATGGTAGGTACACCTATAGCTCATCTCTTGGCAGTAGTACTGTAGACTATTTTATCACTGACCTTATCCCAGAGTCTCTCAGAGCGTTCACAGTCAGCCCACTGACAGCCCTATCAGATCAGACCAAAATCACAGTCTACTTGAACAGACCAATACTCAATCATGAGGCATCAAAGCCAAAGGAACTGAGTAATATTAAGGAATGTAGTGTGGAAACCTACCAAAAAACAATTAGGCAACAACAAATTCAATCCCTTTTAGACAACTTCCGGGACTAAACGTTCCACTGTAATACTGAAGGTGTAAACTTGGCAGTAGAAAATCTAAACAGTATATTTGACCTCTCCGCTTCCCTATCAAATCTAAACATTTCAAACAGAAAACCGAAGAAAATTAACAACAATGACAAATCGTTTGATGAAGAATGCAAAACCCTAAAAAAGAAATTGAGAAACCTGGCCAACCAAAAACATAAAATCTGAGTCTACGCCTTCACTATGGTGAATCACTAAAACAATACAGAAATACACTACGGAAAAAGAAGGAACAGCACATCAGAAATCAGCTCAATGTAATTGAAGAATCCATAGACTCTAACCACTTCTTGGAAAATTGGAAAACACTAAACAAACAACAACAAAAAGAGTTATCTGTCGAAAATTGAGATGTATGGGTAAACCACTTCTCCAATCTTTTTGGCTTTATAACAATGAACAAGCAGCAAAAACATATACATGATCAAATACAAATATTAGAACCAACTATTGAAGACTACCAGAACCCACTGGATTCTCCAATTACCTTGAATGAACTACAGGACAAAATAAAAACCCTCCAACCCAAAAAGACCTAATGTGTTGATGGTATCCTCAATTAAATTATAAAATGTACAGACAACAAATTCCAATTGGCTGTACTTAAATTCTTTAACATCATCCTTAGCTCTGGCATCTTCCCCAATATTTGGAACCAAGGACTGATCACCCCAATCCACAAAAGTGGAGACAAATTTTACCCCAATAACTACTGTGGGATATGTGTCAACAGCAACCTTGGGAAAAGCCTCTGCATTATCATTGACAGCAGACTTGTACATTTCCTCAGTGAAAACAATATACTGAATAAATGTCAAATTGGCTTTTTACCAAATTACCGTATGACAGACCACGTATTCACCCTGCACAACCTAATATACAAAAAACAAAAAAAAAACAAAGGCAAAGTCTTCTCTTGCTTTGTTGATTTCAAAAAAGCCTTCAATTCAATTTGGCATGAGTGTCTGCTATACAAGTTGATGGAATAGTGTTGGGGGAAAAACATTAGACATTATGAAATCCATGTACACAAACAACAAGTCTGCAGTTAAAATTGGCAAAAAAACAAATTTCTTTCCACAGAGCTGTGGGGTGAGACAGGGATGCAGCTTGAGCCCCACCCATATGTATCAACAAATTTGTGAGGGCACTAGAACAGTCTGCAGCACCTGGGTTCACCCTACTAGAATCTTAAGTCAAATGTCTACTGTTTGCTGATGATCTGGTACTTCTGTCACCAACCAAGGAGGGCCTACAGCAGCACCTAGATCTTCTGCACAGATTCTGCCAGACCTCGGCCCTGCTGACAGTACATCTCAGTAAGACCAAAATAATAATGTTCCAAAAAAGGTCCAGTCGCCAGGACCACAAATATAAATTCCATCTAGACACCGTTGCCCTAGAGCACACAAAAAACTATACATACCTTGGCCTAAACATCAGCGCCACAGGTAAATTCCACAAAGATGTGAACGATCTGAGAGACAAGGCAAGAAGGGCCTTCTATGCCAACAAAAGGAACATAAAATTCAACATACCAATTAGGATCTGTCTAAAAATACTTGAATCAGTTATAGAACCCATTGCTCTTTATGGTTGTGAGGTCTGGGGTTCACTCGCCAACCAAGAATTCACAAAATGGGACAAACACCAAATTGAGACTGTATTCAGAATTCTGCAAAATTATCCTCTGTGTACAACGTAAAACACCAAATAATGCATGCAGAGCAGAATTAGGCCGATACCTGCTAATTATCAAAATCCAAAAAACACCCGTTAAATTCTACAACCACCTTAAAGGAAGCGATTCCCAAACTTTCCATAACAAAGCCATCACCTACAGCGAGATGAACCTGGAGAAGAGTCCCTTAAGCAAGATCGTCCTGTAGCTCTGCTCACAAACACAAGCAGACCCCACAGTGCCTCAGGACAGCAACACAATTAGACCCAACCAAATCATGAGAAAATAAAAAGATAATTACTTGACACATTGGACAGAATTCACAAAAAAATAGAGCAAACTAGAATGCTATTTGGCCCTAAACAGAGAGTACACAGTGACAGAATACCTGACCACCGTGAATGACCCAAACTTAAGGAAAGCTTTGACTATGTACAGACTCAGTGAGCATAGCCTTGCTATTGAGAAAGGCCACTATAGGCAGACCTGGCTCTCAAGAGAAGACAGGCTATGTGCACACTGCCGAAAACATTAGGTGGAAACTGAGCTGCACTTCCTAACCTCCTGCCAAATGTATGACCATATTAGAGGCACATATTTCCCTCAGATTACACAGATCCACAAAGAATTTGAAAACAAACACTATTTTGATAAACTCCTTACTGGGTGAAATTCCACAGTGTGCCATCACAGCAGCAATATTTGTGACCTGTTGCCACAAGAAAAGGGCAAACAGTGGAGAACAAACACCACTGTAAATACAACCCATATTTATGTTTATTTTTTTTAACCATTTGCACATTGTTACAACACTGTATATATACATAAAATGATATTTGAAATGTTTTTATTCTTTTGGAACTTCTGTGAGTGTAATGTTTACTGTTCATTTTTATTGTTTATTTCACTTTTGTTTATTATCTACCTCACTGGCTTTGGCAATGTTAACATAAAGTCAGCAACAACAACAAAAAATGTCCTCTCACTGTCAACTGCGTTTATTTTCAGCAAACTTAACATAAGTAAACATTTGTATGAACAAAGCAAGATTCAATAACTGAGACATTAACTGAACAAGTTCCACAGACATGTGACTAACAGAAATTGAATAATCTGTTCCTGAACAAAGGGGGATCAAAATCAAAAGTAACAGTCAGTATCTGTTGTGGCCACCAGCTGCATTAAGTACTGCAGTGCATTGCTCCTCGTGATCTGCGCCAGATTTACCAGTTCTTCCTGTGAGATGTTACCCCACTCTTCCACCAAGGCACCTGCAAGTTCCCAGAGATTTATGGGGGGAATGGCCCTAGCCCTCACCCTCCGATCCAACAGGTCCCAGACGTGCTCAATGGGATTGAGATTTGGGCTCTTCGCTGGCCATGGCAAAACACTGACATTCCTGTCTTGCAGGACATCATTTACATTTACATTTACATTTAAGTCATTTAGCAGACGCTCTTATCCAGAGCGACTTACAAATTGGTGCATTCACCTAATGACATCCAGTGGAACAGCCACTTTACAATAGTGCATCTAGATCTTTTAAGGGGGGGGGGGGCAGAAGGATTGCTTTATCCTATCCTAGGTATTCCTTGAAGAGGTGGGGTTTCAGGTGTCTCCGGAAGGTGGTGATTGACTCCGCTGTCCTGGCGTCGTGAGGGAGTTTGTTCCACCATTGGGGTGCCAGAGCAGCGAACAGTTTTGACTGGGCTGAGCGGGAACTGTACTTCCTCAGTGGTAGGGAGGCGAGCAGGCCAGAGGTGGATGAACGCAGTGCCCTTGTTTGGGTGTAGGGCCTGATCAGAGCCTGAAGGTACTGAGGTGCCGTTCCCCTCACAGCTCCGTAGGCAAGCACCATGGTCTTGTAGCGGATGCGAGCTTCAACTGGAAGCCAGTGGAGAGAGCGGAGGAGCGGGGTGACGTGAGAGAACTTGGGAAGGTTGAACACCAGACGGGCTGCGGCGTTCTGGATGAGTTGTAGGGGTTTGATGGCACAGGCAGGGAGCCCAGCCAACAGCGAGTTGCAGTAATCCAGACGGGAGATGACAAGTGCCTGGATTAGGACCTGCGCCGCTTCCTGTGTGAGGCAGGGTCGTACTCTGCGGATGTTGTAGAGCATGAACCTACAGGAACGGGCCACCGCCTTGATGTTAGTTGAGAACGACAGGGTGTTGTCCAGGATCACGCCAAGGTTCTTAGCGCTCTGGGAGGAGGACACAATGGAGTTGTCAACCGTGATGGCGAGATCATGGAACGGGCAGTCCTTCCCCGGGAGGAAGAGCAGCTCCGTCTTGCCGAGGTTCAGCTTGAGGTGGTGATCCGTCATCCACACTGATATGTCTGCCAGACATGCAGAGATGCGATTCGCCACCTGGTCATCAGAAGGGGGAAAGGAGAAGATTAGTTGTGTGTCGTCTGCATAGCAATGATAGGAGAGACCATGTGAGGTTATGACAGAGCCAAGTGACTTGGTGTATAGCGAGAATAGGAGAGGGCCTAGAACAGAGCCCTGGGGGACACCAGTGGTGAGAGCGCGTGGTGAGGAGACAGATTCTCGCCACGCCACCTGGTAGGAGCGACCTGTCAGGTAGGACGCAATCCAAGCGTGGGCCGCGCCGGAGATGCCCAACTCGGAGAGGGTGGAGAGGAGGATCTGATGGTTCACAGTATCGAAGGCAGCCGATAGGTCTAGAAGGATGAGAGCAGAGGAAAGAGAGTTAGCTTTAGCAGTGCGGAGCGCCTCCGTGATACAGAGAAGAGCAGTCTCAGTTGAGTGACTGGTCTTGAAACCTGACTGATTTGGATCAAGAAGGTCATTCTGAGAGAGATAGCAGGAGAGCTGGCCAAGGACGGCACGTTCAAGAGTTTTGGAGAGAAAAGAAAGAAGGGATACTGGTCTGTAGTTGTTGACATCGGAGGGATCGAGTGTAGGTTTTTTCAGAAGGGGTGCAACTCTCGCTCTCTTGAAGACGGAAGGGACAGAACGAACAGTATGGCTGGTGGCATTGTCATGCTGAAGGGTCATGTCAGGATGAGCCTGCAGGAAGGGTACCACATGAGGGAAGAGGATGTCTTCCCTGTAATGCACAGCGTTTAGATTGCCTGCAATGACAACAAGCTCAGTCCGATGATGATGTGACACACCGCCCCAGACCATGACGGACCCTCCAGCTCCAAATCGATCCCGCTCCAGAGTACAGGCCTTGGTGTAACGCTAATTCCTTTCACTATAAACGCAAATCCGACCATCACCCCAGGTGAGACAAAACCGCGACTCGTCAGTGAAGAGCACTTTTTGCCAGTCCTGTCTGGTTCAGCAACGGTGAGCTTGTGCCCATAGATGACGTTGTTGCCGGTGATGTCTGGTGAGGACCTTCCTTACAACAGGCCTACAAGCCCTCAGTCCAGCATCTCTCAGCCTTTTGCGGACAGTCTGAGCACTGATGGAGGGATTGTGTGTTCCTGGTGTAACTCGGGCAGTTGTTGTTGCCTTCCTGTACCTGTCCCGTAGGTGTGATGTTCGGATGTACCGATCCTGTGCAGCTGTTACACGTGGTCTGCCACTGCGAGGACGATCAGCTGTCCGTCCTGTCTCCCTGTAGCTCTGTCTTAGGCGTCTCACAATACGGACATTGCAATTTATTGCCCTGGCCTCATGCCTTACAGCATGCCTAGGCACGTTCACGCAGATCAGCAGGGACACTGGGCATATTTCTTTTGGTGTTTTTCAGAGTCAGTAGAAAGGCCTCTTTAGTGTCCTAAGTTTTCATAACTGTGACCTTAATTGCATATCGTCTGTAATCTGTTAGTCTTAACGACCGTTCCACAGGTGCATGTTTATTAATTGTCTATGGTTCATTGAACAAGCCTGGGAAACAGTGTTTAAACCCTTTACAATGAAGATCTGTGAAGTTATTTGGATTTTTACGAATTATATTTGAAAGACAGGGTCCTGAAAAGGGGACATTTCTTTTTTTGCTGAGTTTGTTTCCCATGCGAATAAAGCCCCTTGAATTGAATTGAATTGATAGAGATCTCTATCAACCAGGTAGAACAAGCTACTGTCAGTCTCCCTGTATCAACCTATAACATTACATCTAGGATGATGGCCTCCAGTGAGTGTGTGTGCGGTTGTGTGTGTGGGTGTCTTTGACAGCATAACCATTCAGAGGTGACTAAATGAATTCTGAGTCATCATGACTTGTCACATAAGTGTCCCATGTGTGAAATGCAGACGAAACATAACACACACACATCAGTATCTATACCTCCACCCCAAGGAATGGTACAGCAAGGGAGGTTACCATCCTTCTCCCGACACCACAGTTTGTTTTATCCAATGCACTATATAGGGAATAGGGTGATATTTGGGCTGCAGCCTCAGTCTGTTGGGTTCAGTGCTGTGGCATGCTGGTTAGGCAACTGTCTGCTTAGCCAATCCAGGTGTTCGTAACAGTCACATGAGGAAAAACTGGCAAACACAGAATTAAGAAGAACTATTTAATAGAAATAGTCATCAAATCACTTAAAATTGTATTTGTCAAATGTGCCGAATAGCGTGAAATGCTTACTTACAAGCCCTTAACCAACAATGCAGTTTTAAGAAAATAGAGTTAAGAAAAAATATATAATTACAATAATGTACAGGGGGTACCGGTACTGAGTCAATGTGCAGGGGTACAGGTTAGTTGAGGTAATATGTACATGTAGGTAGGGGTAAAGTGACTATGCATGGGTAATAAACGGTGAGTAGCAGCAGTGTAAAAACAAAGGGGGGGTGTCACGTTCCTGACCTGTTTTCTGTTAGTTTGTGTATGTGTTAGCTGGTCAGGACGTGAGTTTGGGTGGGCAGTCTAAGTTTTCTGTTTCTATGTTGGTTTAAGGGTGACCTGATATCGCTCTCAATTAGAGGCAGGTGGTTTTCATTTCCTCTGATTGAGAGCCATATTAAGGTAGGTGTTTTCACACTGTTTGTTTGTGGGTGGTTGTCTCCTGTGTCAGTATGTATGTTCGTGCCACACGGGACTGTAGCGTTTGTTTGTAGTCGTGTACCTGTTCGTGCGTTCTTCACGTTATATGTAAGTTCGTGTCCAGGTCTGTTTTCATCGTTTATTTGTTTTGTAGTTGATTCAAGTATAGTTCGTTTTCTGTCTACGTCGTGTTTGTTGTTTTGTCGTGTCTTAAATAAATCATGTCATCATACCTCGCTGCACATTGGTCTTCAGATCCCTCTCTCCTCTCCTCGTCTGAGGAGGAGGAGGATTTAGAGTATCGTTACAGGGGGAATATCAATTCAAATAGTCCGGGTGGCCATTTGATTAATTGTTCAGTAGTCTTGTCGCTCCGGTACCGGTTTCCGTGCGGGAACAGAGAGAACAGTCTATGACTTGGGTGACTGGACTCTTCGAAGAATTGAGCCTTCCTCAGACACGCCTAGTATATAGGTCCTGGATGGCAGGAAGCTTGGCCCCAGTGATGTACTGGGCCATTCGCACTAGGGCCTTACGGTCGCCGAGCAGGCGGTGAAGCAACCGGTCAGGATGCCCTCAATGGTGCAGCTGTATAACTTTTTTGGCGGGGGGCCGTATAGCCAGGGAAAATACAGCAAGCCATATTCAAATAAAATGATTAAAAAAAAAAAAACTTTCATTAAATCACACATGTAAGATACCAAATTAAAGCTACACTCGTTGTGAATCCAGCCAACATGTCAGATTTCAACAAGGCTTTTCGGCGAAAGCATAAGATGCTATTATCTGATGATAGCACAACAGTAAACAAAGAGAGTAGCATATTTCAACACTGCAGGCACGACACAAAACGCAGAAATGAAATATAAATCATGACTTACCTTTGACGAAATTATTTTGTTTGCACTCCAATATGTCCCATAAACATCACAAATGGTCCTTTTGTTCGATTAATTCCGTCGATATATATCCAAAATGTAAATTTATTTGGCGCGTTTCATCCAGAAAAACACAGCTTCCAACTTGAGAAACGTCACTACAAAATATATCAAAAGTTACATGTAAACTTTACCAAAACATTTCAAACTACTTTTGTAATACAACGTTAGGTATTTTTAAACGTTAATAATCGATCAATTTGAAGACGGGATGATCTGTGTTCAATACAAAAAGAAAACAAACTGACGCAACATTTTTGGTAACGTGCCTCTCTCAAACAATTTACTTCATGTGCCCCTCATTTACGATTGTCTTACTTCTTCATTACACAAATGAATAACCTCAACCGATTTCCAAGGACTGGTGACATCCAGTGGAAGCGGTAGGAACTGCAAACAAGTCCCTTAGAAATCTGGTGTCTCAATGAAAACTCATTGAAAAGACAGTGACCCCCAAAAAATAAAAATTCTGAATGGTTTGTCCTCGGGGTTTTGCCTGCTATATAAGTTCTGTTATTCTCACAGACATGATTCAAACAGTTTTAGAAACTTCAGGGTGTTTTCTATCCAAATCTACTAATAATATGCATATCTTATATTCTGGGGATGAGTAGCAGGCAGTTGAATTTGGGCATGCAATTTATCCAAAAGTGAAAATGCTGCCCCCTGCCCCGAAGAAGTTAACTCCGTGCGATTTTGGCTGTAATCCATGGCTTCTGGTTGGGATATGTACGTATGGTCACTGTGGGGATGACGTCATCGAAGCACTTATTGATGAAGCTGGTGGTATACTCCTCAATGCCATTGGATGAATCCCGGAACATTTCTCAGTCTGTGCTAGAAAAACAGTCATGTGACGTAGCATCCAAGTCATCTGACCACTTCCGTATTGAGCGAGTCACTGGTACTTCCTGCTTTAGTTTTTACTTGTAAGCAGGATTCAGGAGGATAGAGGGCGAGGGAGAGCTATGTATGTGGAGTAAAGGTGGTCTAGAGTTTTTTTCCCTCTGGTTGCACATGTGACAGCACCGCTTCTGGATGAGCATTTTCTTGTTTGCTTATGGCCTTATACAGCTCGTTGAGTGAGTTCTTAGTGCCAGAGTCGGTTTGTGGTGGTAAATAGACGACTACGAAAAATATTGCTGAAAACTCTCTTGGTAGATAGTGTGGTCTACAGCTTATCATGAGGTACTCTTCCTCAGGCGAGAAATACCTTGAGACTACCTTAATATTAGACATTGCGCACCAGCTGTTATTGATAAATAACGTGTGTGTATCTCCATGCTCGCAACACCATAGAATTACAGTCATTTAATAGTATGTCTGTGTTCAACCCTGACTTTAGTCTGGGCCTGAGAAATGACCTTGCATTAACTTCAGATCCTGAAGGGAATTGATAAGGCAAACTAATCACTGGGCAAACTAGAGGACATTGACTGAATTAACTCATTTCAAACCATGAATTTAATTATGAGTTAGTGAACTGAATATAGGTTCAAATGAAGAGTTATTAATGCCTGCCAAGAAATAAGAACACTGGCACATTTACATATAGGTCAGACGAGGTCTTAATTTCAGGTCAGAGCTCTTTAAAATAGTATACTGCAGAGCTGTGTGTGTGTGTGCGCTTGCTTGTGTGTATGGGAGTTTTTGAAAGCATAATATTTCAGAGGTGACTAAATGAATTTGAAGTATTTAGTAGTATTTTTTTTATTAGGTTCCCCATTAGCTACTGCTAAAGCATTACATAAGTATACCGTGTTCGAAATGCAGACAAGAGAACCTAACATACACACAGCACCACATTACCATAGTATCTATACGTCCACCCCAAGAAATGGTACAGGAAGAAAGTTTGCCATCATTTTACTGACACCACAGTTTATTTCAGGCTGCATCCCAAATGGCACCCTGTTCCCTCTCTATGTGGTGCACTATATAGGGAATAGGGTGACATTTGGTTTGTAACCTCAGTTCTTTGGGTTCAGTGTTAGAGCATTCTGGTTTGTCCAACTCTCTGCTCAGCCAATCCAGGCCTTAGAAACATTCACATGAGGAAAAACTGATTGGCCCCCACATAGTTAAATAGAACCATTCAATAGTCTCTATTCTCTATTCAACACCATAGAATTATAGTCATTTGATAGGATCTCTGTATTCACTTCAGATCCTGAAGGGAATTGATAAGGTGAACTAATCACTGATAGAACTACAGGGCGTGGACTGAATTAATTCATTTCAAAGCATGAATTTAATTTAATTATGAGTTAGTGAACCGATATAAGTTCACATGGAGAGTTATTAATGCATGTAATAGCCTGCCAAGAAATATGATGTGAGAAAAAACCACTGGAGCTTTTACATATATATCAGATGAGGTGTTCATTTCAGGTCAGAGCTCTTTAATAGTATACTGCAGACATAGAATTAGGAATACTAGAATGGACATTAACCTTCTTATGATGGTATAAAAGGTCCTCCCTATTCTACTGTCATTGTTTGTCTACGGAGATTGCATTGCTGTGTGCTCAATTTTATACACCTGTCAACAACGGGTGTGGCTGAAATAGCCAAATCCACTAACCTTTGTAAATATGTGGATACCCCTTCAAATTTGTGTCCAGAGCATGGAGGCGCTACCAGGAGACAGGCCAGTACATCAGGAGACGTGGAGGAGGCCGTAGGAGGGCAACAACCCAGCAGCAGGACCGCTACCTCCGCCTTTGTGCAAGGAGGAGCAGGAGGAGCACTGCCAGAGCCCTGCAAAATGACCTCCAGCAGGCCACAAATGTGCATGTGTCTGCTCAAACGGTCAGAAACAGACTCCATGAGGGTGGTATGAGGGCCCGACGTCCACAGGTGGGGGTTGTGCTTACAGCCCAACACCGTGCAGGACGTTTGGCATTTGCCAGAGAACACCAAGATTGGCAAATTCGCCACTGGCGACCTGTGCTCTTCACAGATGAAAGCAGATTCACACTGAGCACGTGACAGACGTGACATTGTCTGGAGACGCCGTGGAGAACGTTCTGCTGCCTGCAACATCCTCCAGCATGACCGGTTTGGCGGTGGGTCAGTCATGGTGTGGGGTGGCATTTCTTTGGGGGGCCGCACAGCCCTCCATGTGCTCGCCAGAGGTAGCCTGACTGCCATTAGGTACCGAGATGAGATCCTCAGACCCCTTGTGAGACCATATGCTGGTGCGGTTGGCCCTGGGTTCCTCCTAATGCAAGACAATGCTAGACCTCATGTGGTTGGAGTGTGTCAGCAGTTCCTGCAAGAGGAAGGCATTGATGCTATGGACTGGCCCGCCGGTTCCCCAGACCTGAATCCAATTGAGCACATCTGGGACGTCATGTCTCGCTCCATCCACCAACGCCACGTTGCACCACAGACTGTCCAGGAGTTGGAGGATGCTTTAGTCCAGGTCCCGGAGGAGATCCCTCAGGAGACCATCCGCCACCTCATCAGGAGCATGCCCAGGCGTTGTAGGGAGGTCATACAGGCACGTGGAGGCCACACACACTACTGAGCCTCATTTTGACTTGTTTTAAGGACATTACATCAAAGTTGGATCAGCCTGTAGTGTGGTTTTCCACTTTAATTTTGAGCGTGACTCCAAATCCAGACCTCCATGGGTTGATATATTTGATTTCCATTGATCATTTTTGTGTGATTTTGTTGTCAGCACATTCAACTATGTAAAGAAAAAAGTATTTAATACGAATATTTCATTCATTCAGATCTAGGATGTGTTATTTTAGTTTTCCCTTTATTTTTTTGAGCAGTGTATATTGAAGTCGGAAGTTTACATACACCTTAGCCAAATGCATTTAAACTCAGTTTTTCATGCATTTAAACTCAGTTTTTCACAACTCCTGACATTTAATCCTAGTGAAATGTCAGAGAAATTGTAGAGAATTATTTATTTCAGCTTTTATTTCTTTCATCACATTCCCAGCTGGTCAGAAGTTTACATATACTCAATTAGTATTTGTTAGCATTGCCTTTTAAATTGTTTAACTTGGGTCAAATGTTTCGGGTAGCCTTCCACAAGCTTCCCACAATAAATTGGGTGAATTTTGGCCCATTCCTCCTGACAGAGCTGGTGTAACTGAGTCAGGTTTGAAGGCCTCCTTGCTCGCACACGCTTTTTCAGTTCTGCCCAGAAATGTTCTATACATCTATATACTGTATATTCAGCCACAGAACCCTGACCTCATGATTTTGGAATGAGATGATTTTTGAATGAGATGTTCGAGAGGAAGTGTCTACATACTTTTGGTCATGTAGTGTTTGTGCGTATATATATACAGTGGGGAGAACAAGTATTTGATACACTGCCGATTTTGCAGGTTTTCCTACTTACAAAGCATGTAGAGGTCTGTAATTTTTATCATAGGTACACTTCACCTGTGAGAGATGAAATCTAAAACAAAAATCCAGAAAATCACATTGTATGATTTTTAAGTAATTAATTTGCATTTTTTGCATGACATAAGTATTTGATACATCAGAAAAGCAAAACTTAATATTTGGTACAGAAACCTTTAGATTCTGTCTTACATGCTTTGTAAGTAGGAAAACCTGCAAAATCGGCAGTGTATCAAACACTTGTTCTCCCCACTGTATATATATATATATATAACTAAACACACAGTTGAAGTCGGAAGTTTACATACACTTAGGTTGGAGTCATTAAAACTTGTTTTTCAACCACTCCACAAAAATTGAAAAAAAGATATAGAAAGCTTCTCATGGTTTTTCTCTCTACTCCAGCTTATCTCAGCCATCCCCACCCACCACCTGAAGTTCCTAAAGGAGGCTGGCCACGGCACCCATAAGGAGGATGTCCCCGAAAACGAGATGAACGAGGGGGACGATGAGATCGACCACGCTGAGATGGAGCTCCGTAGAGGTCAGGTCCTCTGGTTCAGGGGCCTCAACCGCATCCAGACTCAGGTATGCACCGGGGGGTCCTCAAATACCATCACCAGTCTGGTACTCACCGGGGGGTCCTCAAATTCCATCACCAGTCTGGTACTCACCGGGGGTCCTCAAATACCATCACCAGTCTGGTACGTACCGAGGGGTCCTCAAATACCATCACCAGTCTGGTACGCACCGGGGGGTCCTCAAATACCATCACCAGTCTGGTACGTACCGGGGGGTCCTCAAATACCATCACCAGTCTGGTACGTACCGAGGGGTCCTCAAATACCATCACCAGTCTGGTACGCACCGGGGGGTCCTCAAATACCATCACCAGTCTGGTACGTACCGGGGGGTCCTCAAATACCATCACCAGTCTGGTACGCACCGGGGGGTCCTCAAATACCATCACCAGTCTGGTACTCACCGGGGGTCCTCAAATACCATCACCAGTCTGGTACGTACCGAGGGGTCCTCAAATACCATCACCAGTCTGGTACGCACCGGGGGGTCCTCAAATACCATCACCAGTCTGGTACGTACCGGGGGGTCCTCAAATACCATCACCAGTCTGGTACGTACCGAGGGGTCCTCAAATACCATCACCAGTCTGGTACGCACCGGGGGGTCCTCAAATACCATCACCAGTCTGGTACGTACCGGGGGGTCCTCAAATACCATCACCAGTCTGGTACGTACCGGGGGGTCCTCAAATACCATCACCAGTCTGGTACGTACCGGGGGGTCCTCAAATATCATCACCAGTCTGGTACGCACCGGGGGGTCCTCAAATACCATCACCAGTCTGGTACGCACCGGGGGGTCCTCAAATACCATCACCAGTCTGGTACGTACCGGGGTGTCCTCAAATACCATCACCAGTCTGGTACGCACCGGGGGGTCCTCAAATACCATCACCAGTCTGGTACATACCGGGGGGTCCTCAAATACCATCACCAGTCTGGTACGTACCGGGGGTCCTCAAATATCATCACCAGTCTGGTACGCACCGGGGGGTCCGCAAATACCCTCACCAGTCTGGTACGCACCGGGGGGTCCTCAAATACCATTATTATTTATATCCCCCATCTCTCCCTCTATCTCCCTCGCTTTCTTCCAGTCCTGTCCAGGGGTTTCACAGGTATACTGTAGGAGGAGAAGACCATCTAAATGGTGTTGAGAGCATTGGGTACTCCTCTCCCTTTCTCTATCCCTCCTTCCCTCCCTCTCCCCCATCTCCCCATCCATCCCCTCCTCCCTCTCCCCATGCTTTTCAGAAACAAGAAGTGAACAGGGGAGAAGACCTACAGAAGGTCTTCAAGACCATAAGAGCAGAGATACTCCCTCTTGAGGATCGGTCTGTTCTCTAGGTGTAGTGGTCCTTTCAAATAGAAGAAGAGGACCTCTTTTTTTTACCATGACTGTTTTGATAACTGTTACTGGGCTTTTATTGGTGTATATGTGTTTATGTTTATACCACAGCATTGTTGAATACTCGTTTCTGATTGGCTGGGAGGGCATTCTAGAATAGACATTAAAACCAGATAACAAGACAGTTGGAAAATATATTGGGTTAATTGGAAAAGATATCGGGACATCTTGAAATCATGACGCAATATGCGCCTACACATGCAGACTGTTCTTGCTACAGAAAGTTACAGAAAGCTAAACCAACAACCACACAAACTGACATTGGATACATTGTAAACACAAGTCCAATGACGAAAAAAACTTAGCTAGCTAGCGTTGATTTGTTTTTGCAGAGACATCTTTTTTTTTTGAGCATCTGATGATCTAACGTGGTGAGTGATGAACATGGTTTACTCTGGTCCCCTCTGCCACTAAAGCTGTAAAATCCTCCCACATGTTTTTAGTTTCACCAGCTGTTTTCAGCAACTGGTATTTTAGAATTTGGTTGTCATGTTGGAAGGTTTGCTAAAAACAAACAATTTAGATATCTTCTAGCCTAGTGTTTTATATACATTGTGATCTCATTGCAATTAACAGTCAGTGTTGATGAGTGTCCTGATGAGAAGGTAAACTTTTCTAGCTATGCCAGGAAAAATCGGCCATTATCAGCTCATTGTTATGGATCTTTCGAAATGGCAATAGAAAACAGCTATTTTGCTGTTATTATAGCTGCAGAGGTTGTGCCTGTGTTATCCGAAGCCAGCTGGCTAGCTAGCAAGCAAGGGATAAGAACATTGCCAGCAGGCATGTCAACGGAACATAAAGAACGAATGACTAGGTTGTGTCCGTAAATATCAAACTAATCGCACGAACAACTGGGTAACGTCTCTAGCAATTCCATATTAATGCCCATGATTTGTGTGCGTGCGTGTGTATTTTGTGTGCGTGTATATATACAGTACCAGTCAAAAGTCTGGACACCTCTGAACATACTAGTAGTGAAATAGTTTAAATAAAGAAAAACCCTTGAATGAGTAGGTGTCCAAACTTTTGACTGGTACTGTATGTATTTTTAGAAGATCTTACATGGTCTTATGTGGTTGTTTCAGACTCTCTGTTTGAATGCAGTCATTCTAAGTCTCTCTGAGACATAAGAGTTTCAAGTTTTCCCTAAATGACTGGGACGTAAATGTCTCTGCTGCTGTCTCCTGTGAAGACAGACTGGTGGGTGTTGCTGTCTGAGGGAAATGCGGCCTCATGACAACCTGACAATGGGACTGTGACACACGGTCTGATGGATCTGGTTTGATTTCCTGTCAGTGTCACCTCTGCTCTGTCTCTTCTGTCTGTAACATTTCACTACTTACGGGATCCAGTAATTATATATCAGTAAATCCTACAATAGTGGGTTGGGAGTAAGGATCCAGATGGGTAATATAAGAGGGAGATGAGAAGCCAGGAGCCGTATGTATCGAACATTGCCGGGTAGGAGTGCTGGTCTAGGATCAGTTCTGCCTTTTTGATCACAATTAATACGTTCATACGGATAGAGGGGAGCTCATCCTAGATCAGCGCTCGTACTCTGAGATGCTATATTTTTAAACCTGCATATTTAGTTAATATTGCCTGCTAACATTAATTTCTTTTAACTAGGGAAATGGTGTCACGTCTCTTGCAACAGAGTCAGGGTCTATGCAGCAGTTAGGGCCGCCTGGCTCGTTGCGAACTGTGTGAAGACTATTTCTTCCTAACAAAGACAGCCAACTTCGCCAAACGGGGGATGATTTAACAAAAGCGCATTTGCGAAAAAAGCACAATCGTTGCACGACTGTACCTAACCATAAACATCAATGCCTTTCTTAAAATCAATACACAGAAGTATATATTTTTTTAAACCTGCATATTTAGCTCAAAGAAATCCAGGTTAGCAGGCAATATTAACCAGGTGAAATTATGTCACTTCTCTTGCGTTCATTGCACGCAGAGTCAGGGTATATGCAACAGTTTGGGCCACCTGGCTCATTGCGAACTAATTTGCCAGAATGTTACGTAAATATGACATAACATTGGAAGTTGTGCAATGTAACAGGAATATTTAGACTTATGGATGCCACCCGTTAGATAAAATACGGAACGGTTCCATATTTCACTGAAAGAATAAATGTTTTGTTTTCGAGATTATAGTTTCCGGATTTGACCATATTAATGACCTAAGGCTCGTATTTCTGTGTGTTATTATGTTATAATTAAGTGTATGATTTGATATTTGATAGAGCAGTCTGACTGAGTGGTGGTAGGCAGCAGCACGCTCGTAAGCATTCATTCAAACAGCACTTTCGTGCGTTTGCCAGCAGCTCTTCGCAATTCTTCAAGCATATCAATTTCCGAGATTAGGCTGGTGTAACCGATGTGAAATGGCTAGCTAGTTAGCGGGGTGCGCGCTAATAGCGTTTCAAACGTCACTCGCTCTGAGACTTGGAGTAGTTGTTCCCCTTGCTCTGCATGGGTATCGCTGTTCGAGGGTGGCTGTTGTCGATGTGTTCCTGGTTCGAGCCCAGGTAGGAGCGAGGAGAGGGACGGAAGCTATACTGTTACACTGGCAATACTAAAGTGTCTATAAGAACATCCAATAGTCAAAGGTATATGAAATACAAATCGTATAGAGAGAAATAGTCCTATAATTCCTATAATAACTACAACCTAAAACTTTTTACCTGGGAATATTGAAGACGCATGTTAAAAGGAACCACCAGCTTTCATATTCATATTCATGTTCTGAGCAAGGAACTTAAACGTTAGCTTTCTTACATGGCACATATTGCACTTTTACTTTCTTCTCCAACACTTTGTTTTTGCATTATTAAACCAAATTGAACATGTTTCATTATTTACTTGAGGCTAAATTGATTTTATTGATGTATTATATTAAATTAAAATAAGTGTTCATTCAGTATTGTTGTAATTGTCATTATTACAAATAAAATAAAATAAATCGGCCGATTAATCACTATCGGCTTTTTTGGTCCTCCAATAATCGGTATCGGTATCGGCGTTGAAAAATCATAATCGGTCGACCTCTACTCCAGTTGCTTTATGTAGTGGGACACACACACCCGTCAACTCCTGTCTCCACAAGGTGACCTCCTCTCGCTCTATGTTTTTGGAATGACCCATTCTCCCCTACAATGGGTGACGCATCAGCCAGGTTGGGTCCTTTCTGCTGAGAGACAGGTGTACTGTGTGTGTGTGTGGGTGGGCAGAATTCTTAGGCCGTGGCGCTACAATAAAGTGGGCTTAAAGAGACATTTCCAGAAGGCGAGCTTTGGTTCCCCTCCTACAGGAATAAACGATCATAGTGTTAGCATGTCCAGAGGCTATTCCTCTGTCTCCATATGGGCATCATATGGGCATCAGCCATGGCTAATGCTGAAACAACATACTGCCTGCAGTAAAACCCCTGTAGAGTGGGCGGAGGATGATTTGTTTGTTGTGTTGTTATTTAGATGTAAACGTATATGTCCGTCTCATGCGGTGGTTCAAAAAGAGTTCAGGCTTTTCCTAAATGGAGTCTTTCTCAGTCTGCGAGGTCTACAGTAACGTCTCATTTTTAACTCTTTCATCCCTGTGACGGTCTCCAGTCCTATATCTGTGCTCTCTCTTCTTCCTCTGTCTTTCCGTCTCTCTCTTTCTTCTTCCTCTGTTTTTCTGTCTCTCTCTCTTTCTTCTTCCTCTGTCTTTCTGTTTCTCTCTCTCTTCTTCCTCTGTCTTTCTGTCTCTCTCTCTTTCTTCTTCCTCTGTCTTTGTCTCTCTCTCTCTCTTCTTCCTCTGTCTTTCTGTCTCTCTCTCTCTCTTCTTCCTCTGTCTTTCTGTCTCTCTCTCTCTCTTTCTTCTTCCTCTGTCTTTGTCTCTCTCTCTCTCTTCTTCCTCTGTCTTTGTCTCTCTCTCTTCTTCCTCTGTCTTTGTCTCTCTCTCTCTTCTTCCTCTTTCTTTGTCTCTCTCTCTCTTCTTCCTCTGTCTTTCTGTCTCTCTCTCTTCTTCCTCTGTCTGTCTGTCTCTCTCTCTTTTTTCTTCCTCTGTCTTTCTGTCTCTCTCTCTCTCTTTCTTCTTCCTCTGTCTTTCTGTCTCTTTCTCTTCTTCGTCTGTCTTTCTGTCTCTCTCTCTCTCTTCTTGCTCTGTCTTTCTGTCTCTCTCTCTTTCTTCTTCCTCTCTCTCTCTTTCTTCTTCCTATGTCTTTCTGTCTCTCTCTCTCTTTCTTCTTCCTCTGTCTTTCTGTCTCTCTCTCTCTTTCTTCTTCATCTGTCTTTCTGTCTCTCTCTCTTTCTTCTTCCTCTGTCTTTCTGTCTCTCTCTCTCTCTTCTTCCTCTGTCTTTGTCTCTCTCTCTCTTCTTCCTCTGTCTTTGTCTCTCTCTCTTCTTTCTCTGTCTTTCTGTCTCTCTCTCTCTCTTCTTCCTCTGTCTGTCTGTCTCTCTCTCTCTCTTTTCTTCCTCTGTCTTTCTGTCTCTCTCTCTCTTTCTTCTTCCTCTGTCTTTCTGTCTCTCTCTCTTCTTCATCTGTCTTTCTGTCTCTCTCTCTCTCTTCTTCCTCTGTCTTTCTGTCTCTCTCTCTCTCTTCTTCCTCTGTCTTTCTGTCTCTCTCTCTTTCTTCTTCCTCTCTCTCTCTTTCTTTTTCCTCTGTTTTTCTGTCTCTCTTCTTCCTCTGTCTTTCTGTCTCTCTCTCTTTCTTCTTCCTCTCTCTCTCTTTCTTCTTCCTCTGTCTTTCTGTCTCTCTCTCTCTTTCTTTTTCCTCTGTTTTTCTGTCTCTCTTCTTCCTCTGTCTTTCTGTCTCTCTCTCTCTCTTCTTCCTCTGTCTTTCTGTCTCTCTCTCTTTCTTCTTCCTCTCTCTCTTTCTTCTTCCTCTGTCTTTCTGTCTCTCTCTCTCTTTCTTTTTCCTCTGTTTTTCTGTCTCTCTCTCTCTCTTCTTCCTCTGTCTTTCTGTCTCTCTCTCTTTCTTCTTCCTCTCTCTCTCTTTCTTCTTCCTCTGTCTTTCTGTCTCTCTCTCTCTTTCTTTTTCCTCTGTTTTTCTGTCTCTCTCTCTCTCTTCTTCCTCTGTCTTTCTGTCTCTCTCTCTTTCTTCTTCCTCTCTCTCTTTCTTCTACCTCTTTCTTTCTGTCTCTTTTTCTCTAATCCTTTCACCCTCTCCAGAAGGATATACTATTTGCGCACCATGTAACTGACTAACCTTCTACCCTCTTCTGCAATTGAAATATGCAACTCTCTCTATCTCACTGTTTCTTTCTGTTTCTCTCTTCTTGAATTGATTGATCTCTACTTCCTTCTCTATCCCTCTCTCCTTTCTCCCTCTGCTATTATATATTAACTCTAATGCTTGATGATGGAAAGACTTTCGATTTGATTGACCAGAATAATAGATATACATTTTGTCTTTGTTATGTTAGTGGTATTTCATATGCCCTGTTCAATAAGACTAGTTTAGAATCTCTGTTGTATGTGTAGTTTTTAGACTGTGTTGTTATCAGTATATTTACATACACTGTGTGTACATTTAGAACTAACTAACATGTTTTAATGTTGACACATTTTCCTCCTTCATTGGAACACAACGCCATAATTGCTGCTCCTTATTCGTTTCTCCCAAGGTCGTTTATTTTGTTTGCTCCAGATTTTTATTCCCATTCCGACGTTCAACTTCCTCAGCCAAATGTTCTTATTCATCTCCCCCCTCCTCCCTCTATCACACTGATAAAGGAATTGCTGAGAGGAGAAGCAGTAGAGCGTTCTCTCTCTCTCTCCTGTGGAGGACGGAGGGATGGGAGGAAGAGGGTGACTGAGAGAGGCAGTAGAGCGTTCTCTCTCTCTCTCCTGTGGAGGACGGAGGGATGGGAGAAAGAGGGTGACTGAGAGAGGCAGTAGAGCGTTCTCTCTCTCTCTCCTGTGGAGGACGGAGGGATGGGAGGAAGAGGGTGACTGAGAGAGGCAGTAGAGCGTTCTCTCTCTCTCTCCTGTGGAGGACGGAGGGATGGGAGGAAGAGGGTGACTGAGAGAGGCAGTAGAGCGTTCCCTCTGTCTCTCCTGGGGAGGACGGAGGGATGGGAGGAAGAGGGTGACTGAGAGAGGCAGTAGAGCGTTCTCTCTCTCTCCTGTGGAGGACGGAGGGATGGGAGGAAGAGGGTGACTGAGAGAGGCAGTAGAGCGTTCTCTCTCTCTCTCCTGGGGAGGACGGAGGGATGGGAGGAAGAGGGTGACTGAGAGAGGCAGTAGAGCGTTCTCTCTCTCTCCTGTGGAGGACGGAGGGATGGGAGGAAGAGGGTGACTGAGAGAGGCAGTAGAGCGTTCTCTCTCTCTCTCCTGTGGAGGACGGAGGGATGGGAGGAAGAGGGTGACTGAGAGAGGCAGTAGAGCGTTCTCTCTCTCTCCTGTGGAGGACGGAGGGATGGGAGGAAGAGGGTGACTGAGAGAGGCAGTAGAGCGTTCTCTCTCTCTCCTGTGGAGGACGGAGGGATGGGAGGAAGAGGGTGACTGAGAGAGGCAGTAGAGCGTTCTCTCTCTCTCCTGTGGAGGACGGAGGGATGGGAGAAAGAGGGTGACTGAGAGAGGCAGTAGAGCGTTCTCTCTCTCTCTCCTGGGGAGGACGGAGGGATGGGAGGAAGAGGGTGACTGAGAGAGGCAGTAGAGCGTTCTCTCTCTCTCTCCTGTGGAGGACGGAGGGATGGGAGGAAGAGGGTGACTGAGAGAGGCAGTAGAGCGTTCTCTCTCTCTCTCCTGTGGAGGACGGAGGGATGGGAGGAAGAGGGTGACTGAGAGAGGCAGTAGAGCGCTCTCTCTCTCTCTCCTGTGGAGGACGGAGGGATGGGAGGAAGAGGGTGACTGAGAGAGGCAGTAGAGCGTTCTCTCTCTCTCTCCTGTGGAGGACGGAGGGATGGGAGGAAGAGGGTGACTGAGAGAGGCAGTAGAGCGTTCTCTCTCTCTCTCCTGTGGAGGACGGAGGGATGGGAGGAAGAGGGTGACTGAGAGAGGCAGTAGAGCGTTCTCTCTCTCTCTCCTGTGGAGGACGGAGGGATGGGAGGAAGAGGGTGACTGAGAGAGGCAGTAGAGCGTTCCCTCTCTCTCTCCTGTGGAGGACGGAGGGATGGGAGAAAGAGGGTGACTGAGAGAGGCAGTAGAGCGTTCTCTCTCTCTCTCCTGTGGAGGACGGAGGGATGGGAGGAAGAGGGTGACTGAGAGAGGCAGTAGAGCGTTCTCTCTCTCTCTCCTGTGGAGGACGGAGGGATGGGAGGAAGAGGGTGACTGAGAGAGGCAGTAGAGCGTTCTCTCTCTCTCTCCTGTGGAGGACGGAGGGATGGGAGAAAGAGGGTGACTGAGAGAGGCAGTAGAGCGTTCTCTCTCTCTCTCCTGGGGAGGACGGAGGGATGGGAGGAAGAGGGTGACTGAGAGAGGCAGTAGAGCGTTCCCTCTGTCTCTCCTGGGGAGGACGGAGGGATGGGAGGAAGAGGGTGACTGAGAGAGGCAGTAGAGCGTTCTCTCTCTCTCTCCTGGGGAGGACGGAGGGATGGGAGGAAGAGGGTGACTGAGAGAGGCAGTAGAGCGTTCTCTCTCTCTCTCCTGTGGAGGACGGAGGGATGGGAGGAAGAGGGTGACTGAGAGAGGCAGTAGAGCGTTCTCTCTCTCTCTCCTGTGGAGGACGGAGGGATGGGAGGAAGAGGGTGACTGAGAGAGGCAGTAGAGCGTTCTCTCTCTCTCTCCTGTGGAGGACGGAGGGATGGGAGGAAGAGGGTGACTGAGAGAGGCAGTAGAGCGTTCTCTCTCTCTCTCCTGTGGAGGACGGAGGGATGGGAGGAAGAGGGTGACTGAGAGAGGCAGTAGAGCGTTCCCTCTCTCTCTCCTGGGGAGGACGGAGGGATGGGAGAAAGAGGGTGACTGAGAGAGGCAGTAGAGCGTTCTCTCTCTCTCTCCTGTGGAGGACGGAGGGATGGGAGAAAGAGGGTGACTGAGAGAGGCAGTAGAGCGTTCTCTCTCTCCTGGGGAGGACGGAGGGATGGGAGGAAGAGGGTGACTGAGAGAGGCAGTAGAGCGTTCCCTCTGTCTCTCCTGGGGAGGACGGAGGGATGGGAGGAAGAGGGTGACTGAGAGAGGCAGTAGAGCGTTCTCTCTCTCTCTCCTGGGGAGGACAGAGGGATGGGAGGAAGAGGGTGACTGAGAGAGGCAGTAGAGCGTTCTCTCTCTCTCTCCTGTGGAGGACGGAGGGATGGGAGGAAGAGGGTGACTGAGAGAGGCAGTAGAGCGTTCTCTCTCTCTCTCCTGTGGAGGACGGAGGGATGGGAGGAAGAGGGTGACTGAGAGAGGCAGTAGAGCGTTCTCTCTCTCTCTCCTGTGGAGGACGGAGGGATGGGAGGAAGAGGGTGACTGAGAGAGGCAGTAGAGCGTTCTCTCTCTCTCTCCTGTGGAGGACGGAGGGATGGGAGGAAGAGGGTGACTGAGAGAGGCAGTAGAGCGTTCTCTCTCTCTCTCCTGTGGAGGACGGAGGGATGGGAGGAAGAGGGTGACTGAGAGAGGCAGTAGAGCGTTCCCTCTCTCTCTCCTGTGGAGGACGGAGGGATGGGAGAAAGAGGGTGACTGAGAGAGGCAGTAGAGCGTTCTCTCTCTCTCTCCTGTGGAGGACGGAGGGATGGGAGAAAGAGGGTGACTGAGAGAGGCAGTAGAGCGTTCTCTCTCTCTCTCCTGTGGAGGACGGAGGGATGGGAGGAAGAGGGTGACTGAGAGAGGCAGTAGAGCGTTCTCTCTCTCTCCTGTGGAGGACGGAGGGATGGGAGGAAGAGGGTGACTGAGAGAGGCAGTAGAGCGTTCTCTCTCTCTCTCCTGTGGAGGACGGAGGGATGGGAGGAAGAGGGTGACTGAGAGAGGCAGTAGAGCGTTCTCTCTCTCTCCTGTGGAGGACGGAGGGATGGGAGGAAGAGGGTGACTGAGAGAGGCAGTAGAGCGTTCTCTCTCTCTCCTGTGGAGGACGGAGGGATGGGAGGAAGAGGGTGACTGAGAGAGGCAGTAGAGCGTTCTCTCTCTCTCTCCTGTGGAGGACGGAGGGATGGGAGGAAGAGGGTGACTGAGAGAGGCAGTAGAGCGTTCCCTCTCTCTCTCCTGTGGAGGACGGAGGGATGGGAGAAAGAGGGTGACTGAGAGAGGCAGTAGAGCGTTCTCTCTCTCTCTCCTGTGGAGGACGGAGGGATGGGAGAAAGAGGGAGACTGAGAGAGGCAGTAGAGCGTTCTCTCTCTCTCTCCTGTGGAGGACGGAGGGATGGGAGGAAGAGGGTGACTGAGAGAGGCAGTAGAGCGTTCTCTCTCTCTCTCCTGTGGAGGACGGAGGGATGGGAGGAAGAGGGTGACTGAGAGAGGCAGTAGAGCGTTCCCTCTGTCTCTCCTGGGGAGGACGGAGGGATGGGAGGAAGAGGGTGACTGAGAGAGGCAGTAGAGCGTTCTCTCTCTCTCCTGTGGAGGACGGAGGGATGGGAGGAAGAGGGTGACTGAGAGAGGCAGTAGAGCGTTCTCTCTCTCTCTCCTGGGGAGGACGGAGGGATGGGAGGAAGAGGGTGACTGAGAGAGGCAGTAGAGCGTTCTCTCTCTCTCCTGTGGAGGACGGAGGGATGGGAGGAAGAGGGTGACTGAGAGAGGCAGTAGAGCGTTCTCTCTCTCTCTCCTGTGGAGGACGGAGGGATGGGAGGAAGAGGGTGACTGAGAGA
Source organism: Salvelinus fontinalis (assembly GCF_029448725.1). NCBI lineage: Eukaryota > Metazoa > Chordata > Actinopteri > Salmoniformes > Salmonidae > Salvelinus > Salvelinus fontinalis. Next base: position 28,950,398 of record NC_074682.1, on the reverse strand, counting down.
GGCAGTAGAGCGTTCTCTCTCTCTCTCCTGTGGAGGACGGAGGGATGGGAGGAAGAGGGTGACAGAGAGGCAGTAGAGCGTTCTCTCTCTCTCCTGTGGAGGACGGAGGGATGGGAGGAAGAGGGTGACTGAGAGAGGCAGTAGAGCGTTCTCTCTCTCTCCTGTGGAGGACGGAGGGATGGGAGGAAGAGGGTGACTGAGAGAGGCAGTAGAGCGTTCTCTCTCTCTCTCCTGTGGAGGACGGAGGGATGGGAGGAAGAGGGTGACTGAGAGAGGCAGTAGAGCGTTCTCTCTCTCTCCTGTGGAGGACGGAGGGATGGGAGGAAGAGGGTGACTGAGAGAGGCAGTAGAGCGTTCTCTCTCTCTCCTGTGGAGGACGGAGGGATGGGAGAAAGAGGGTGACTGAGAGAGGCAGTAGAGCGTTCTCTCTCTCTCTCCTGGGGAGGACGGAGGGATGGGAGGAAGAGGGTGACTGAGAGAGGCAGTAGAGCGTTCCCTCTGTCTCTCCTGGGGAGGACGGAGGGATGGGAGGAAGAGGGTGACTGAGAGAGGCAGTAGAGCGTTCTCTCTCTCTCTCCTGGGGAGGACAGAGGGATGGGAGGAAGAGGGTGACTGAGAGAGGCAGTAGAGCGTTCTCTCTCTCTCTCCTGGGGAGGACAGAGGGATGGGAGGAAGAGGGTGACTGAGAGAGGCAGTGAGCTAATTGGGTCCTTATCTCCCCCTACGACTCCCCCTGTCTAATCCTGGTGGGCTGTGCGGTGCGCTGCAGTTGTATGTGTGAGTACGGCTGGTTAGTCAAACACAACCAGGACATAATTGGGAAGAGGAGGAAGACTTCACACCAAACTTATCAGTGGCCTGTAGAAACACTCTGTCTGCCATATTCTTTTGTGTTTCTCTCCATCGCTCCCTCCCTCGTTCCCACCGGTACACTCAGCCTTTCCTCTGTCACAAGAGAATATCCCCCCTTTCATTCAGTGGCAAGCATTCCAGTCCTCTCCCTCAATTTCACCAATCCCCCCTTCTCTCCCTTCCAACTAACATTTTGGGGATTTTCTCTATTTCCATAACCATTGTTTCTGCTCTGCCCATGCAGGGTCTCTTTCTGCTGTCTCTCTCTCGCTTTCACTTTCTCTTTCTCTCTCTCTCGCTCTCTCGCTCTCTCTCTCCTTTCTTCTCTCTGACTGTGCTGTGGGCTGTTTGCAGATGGACGTGGTCTATACGTTCCAGACGGGTCAGGCTCCGGTCCCGGGGGCATTGAGACGCCAGCCCTCAGTGGTCAGCCAGCACAACGATGCCAAAACAGTCTCTAGCCCCACCCACGTAGGGCTTTCCTCTTCCTCCCTGTCTGCCAACTCTACCGGGGCCCCGCCCCTTCCTACTCCTGCCGTCGCTGCTTCCTCCTCTACTGCAGGCAGTGAGTGAGTGGTCGCCATGGCGTCCCGTTAACAACAAGCTGTCTTTTCTGCCGCCTCCTCCTTCTCCAATCCGAATGCTGAAGGATGCATGACTGACTGACTGTTTGTTTGAATGATTGGCCATCATTACCCCAACCACAGCCTGCCGATGCCTGCTGACCACCTTCTCTTAACTAAGTCTCTCGCTTTTTCTCTACCTCTCTATCTCATATTCTTGATTTCTCTCTCTCTTCTACTCTTTCACTCATTAACCCTCTCTCTCTCCCTCTATTGCACTCGTTTACTCACCCCTTGCTACTACACAGAAAAAACATCCTGCTTCCTCGGTTCACTTTGCATCTCTCCTACGGCTTCTCCCATTGCATTGTGGGGTTGGAGTTCTCCAAACTCCTAATATGATCTGCATGTATTAACCATGGTGAGACATCTCAGTGAGGCCAGATCAACCTAAAGGAATAGGCAGGAAATAAACAGCCAAATCCATGTGATTCCTGACTCCAGGCGAGGCTAATCTCACAGGGTATAATCTAAAATAGTTAAATCCATGTGATTCCTGACTCCAGGCGAGGCCAATCTCACAGGGTATAATCTAAAATAGTTAAATCCATGTGATTCCTGACTCCAGGCGAGGCTAATCTCACAGGGTATAATCTAAAATAGTTAAATCCATGTGATTACTGACTCCAGGCGAGGCTAATCTCACAGGGTATAATCTAAAATAGTTAAATCCATGTGATTCCTGACTCCAGGCGAGGCTAATCTCACAGGGTATAATCTAAAATAGTTAAATCCATGTGATTACTGACTCCAGGCGAGGCTAATCTCACAGGGTATAATCTAAAATAGTTAAATCCATGTGATTCCTGACTCCAGGCGAGGCCAATCTCACAGGGTATAATCTAAAATAGTTAAATCCATGTGATTACTGACTCCAGGCGAGGCTAATCTCACAGGGTATAATCTAAAATAGTTAAATCCATGTGATTACTGACTCCAGGCGAGGCTAATCTCACAGGGTATAATCTAAAATAGTTAAATCCATGTGATTACTGACTCCAGGCGAGGCTAATCTCACAGGGTATAATCTAAAATAGTTAAATCCATGTGATTCCTGACTCCAGGCGAGGCTAATCTCACAGGGTATAATCTAAAATAGTTAAATCCATGTGATTACTGACTCCAGGCGAGGCTAATCTCACAGGGTATAATCTAAAATAGTTAAATCCATGTGATTCCTGACTCCAGGCGAGGCTAATCTCACAGGGTATAATCTAAAATAGTTAAATCCATGTGATTCCTGACTCCAGGCGAGGCTAATCTCACAGGGTATAATCTAAAATAGTTAAATCCATGTGATTACTGACTCCAGGCGAGGCTAATCTCACAGGGTATAATCTAAAATAGTTAAATCCATGTGATTCCTGACTCCAGGCGAGGCTAATCTCACAGGGTATAATCTAAAATAGTTAAATCCATGTGATTCCTGACTCCAGGCGAGGCTAATCTCACAGGGTATAATCTAAAATAGTTAAATCCATGTGATTCCTGACTCCAGGCGAGGCTAATCTCACAGGGTATAATCTAAAATAGTTAAATCCATGTGATTACTGACTCCAGGCGAGGCTAATCTCACAGGGTATAATCTAAAATAGTTAAATCCATGTGATTCCTGACTCCAGGCGAGGCTAATCTCACAGGGTATAATCTAAAATAGTTAAATCCATGTGATTCCTGACTCCAGGCGAGGCTAATCTCACAGGGTATAATCTAAAATAGTTAAATCCATGTGATTCCTGACTCCAGGCGAGGCTAATCTCACAGGGTATAATCTAAAATAGTTAAATCCATGTGATTCCTGACTCCAGGCGAGGCCAATCTCACTGGGTATAATCTAAAATAGTTAAATCCATGTGATTCCTGACTCCAGGCGAGGCTAATCTCACAGGGTATAATCTAAAATAGTTAAATCCATATGATTCCTGACTCCAGGCGAGGCTAATCTCACAGGGTATAATCTAAAATAGTTAAATCCATGTGATTCCTGACTCCAGGCGAGGCTAATCTCACACGGTGTCATATCTAAAATAGTTAAATCCATGTGATTACTGACTCCAGGTAAGGCTAATCTCACAGGGTATAATCTAAAATAGTTAAATCCATGTGATTCCTGACTCCAGGCGAGGCTAATCTCACACGGTGTCATATCTAAAATAGTTAAATCCATGTGATTCCTGACTCCAGGCGAGGCTAATCTGTCACACCCTGACCATAGAGAGCCATTGTTTCTCTGGTATAGTAGATCAGGGCGTGAATAGGGGGTGATCTAGTATTTCTATGTCTATGTTGTTTTTAGTTTCTTTTTCTATGTTGGTGTTTTGTATGATTCCCAATTAGAGGCAGCTGGTAATCGTTGTCTCTAATTGGGGATCATATTTAAGTCGTTATTTTTCCCACCTGTGTTTGTGGGATATTATTTTGTGTTTTGTGCATGTGCACCACTTTGTCACGTTTCGTTGTTTCTTTGTTTTATTTTGCTTAAATTTCACTTAGAAATAAAGATGTGGAACTCATCCTCCGCTGCGCCTTGGTCCGTCTCTACACACAACCGTGACATAATCTCACAGGGTATAATCTAAAATAGTTAAATCAATGTGAATTCTGACTCCAGGCGAGGCTAATCTCACACAGGGTAATATCTAAAACAGTTCAATCCTGCGGACAGGCTCTAATCTGAGACGCTGTTAGGAGGCAGGGCCCAGGAGGTCTCACAAGGGTTAATAGTGAAGGGTTAATAGTGAAGGGTTAGTTGTGTTTTCTAGTGACATCACTCTCCATTTCCTGAGCTGCTTCTGCACATGTCTGTCTGTCTGTCTGTCTGTCTGTCTGGGGCAGGCGGGCGGCAGGTTCGTGTGCGTGGTGTTAGTATTTGTCAGTCTTCTTTTCTTCTTCCAGTGGCTACATACTATGACTTCAGAAAGCATGTCTTTCTTACCTTCTCTCCAACTGGCACTAAGGACACATAAGGAATCTTAAAGATCTAGTCACAGTTCATTGGCTGATAGCTCAGCCATCTCCATGTCCATCTCCAGCCCTGAGAAAACATGTGTGGGAAAGGAGAGAGTTGGTGAATGTATGACTGTGTGAGTGATTCTGTGACTAGAAGTGATGTAGTCATCTGTATTATTAGTGTATAGAGAGTCCATTAGTTCTGGTGATGGTGACGGACTGCAGTCGTAAGAGAGATGAGCTCAGTAGTGTGAGAGGAGAAGGTTGGGGGGATGGGGGTGTGACCTTGCCCTTTGCTAAGGGGAGGGATTGAGAGGAGAGAAATGGGGGAGAGGGGTGTCGTTCCTTGCATCACGACACCGCACTGCCTCTCCTTCCAAACAGAGACACACATGCCTTCTGCCCAGTCCTGAGAGACACACACAAACAGACATAAACAAGAGGGTTTAGAAACTCAGAAGCACACACAAAAATACACACACACTCTCTCACAGATTCATACCACTTTTTGCCCATCCCTCAGAGAGCTGCAAGGAGATGTGAATGCTGCAGCTACTCCCTTCTCTCTCCTTCGCCTTTTCTCTCATTCTCTCCCTCTCCCCCCATTTTCTCTCATTCTCTCCCTCTCCTTCACCTTTTCTCTCATTCTCTCCCTCTCTCCTCCCATTTTCTCTCATTCTCTCCCTCTCCTTCTCATTTTCTCTCATTCTCTCCCTCTCTCCTCCCATTTTCTCTCATTCTCTCCCTCTCCTTCTCATTTTCTCTCATTCTCTCCCTCTCCCCTCCCATTTTCTCTCATCCTCTCCTTCTCCTTTTCACTCATTCTCTCCCGCTCTCCTCCCATTTTCTCTCATTCCATCCCTCTCTCCTTCTCCTTTTCTCTCATTCTCTCCCTCTCTCCTCCCATTTTCTCTCATTCTCTCCCTCTCCCTCTCCCCTCCCATTTTCTCTCATTCCATCCCTCTCTCCTTCTCCTTTTCTCTCATTCTCTCCCTCTCTCCTCCCATTTTCTCTCATTCTCTCCCTCTCCCTTTCACCTCCCATTTTCTCTCATTATCTCCCTCTCCTCCCATTTTCTCTCATTCTCTCCCTCTCCATCCCCTTTTCTCTCATTCTTTCCCTCTCTCCTTCCCCTTTTCTCTCATTCTATCCCTCTCTCCTTCTCCCATTTTCTCTCATTCTCTCCCTTTCTCCTTCCCCTTTTCTCTCATTCTCTCCCTCTCTCCTCCCATTTTCTCTCATTCTCTCCCTTTCTCCTTCCCCTTTTTTCTCATTCTCTCCCTCTCTCCTCCCATTTTCTCTCATTCTCTCCCTTTCTCCTTCCCCTTTTCTCTCATTCTCTCCCTCTCTCCTCCCATTTTCTCTCATTCTCTCCCTTTCTCCTTCTCCTTTTCACTCATTCTCTCCCCCTCTCCTCCCATTTTCTCTCCCTCTCTTCTCCCCTTTTCTCTCATTCTCTCCCTCTCTCCTTCCCCTTTTCTCTCATTCTCTCCCTCTCTTCCTATTTTCTCTCATTCTCTCCCTCCTTCCCCTTTTCTCTCATTCTCTCCCTCTCTCCTTCCCTCTTCTCTCATTCTCTCCTTCTCCTCACATTTTCTCTCATTCCCTCCCTCTCTCCTTCCCTCTTCTCTCATTCCCCCTTTCTCTCATTTTTTCATACATCCAGTCCTCATGCTAAAGTTGCCCCCTAACTCAAATGTATGGATGATGCACCCTCTATCTTGCTTCTCTACTTCACATGCACCTCTCGTTCTCCCTTGCGCTCTTTCTCGTTCTTTTTTTCTTTCTCTCGTCGCCCCTTTTCTTTTTATCTTTATCAGAAGTGTCCTTTTATCCTATCCTCCCTCATTCCTGTCTCTTCTCCCTCTCTCTCAATCCTCTCTCTGTCCCTCCCTCTCACTCCTTTCTCTCATTCCTTTCTCATTCTCTCCTTTCTCTCTGCCTCCCCCTGTCTCCTCCCCCTGTCTCTCTTTCTCAGTCCCTCAATCTCCTTCCTCCCTCTCACTCCTACCTCTCAAATCCTCCCCCTCTCTGTCCCCGTCTCTCAGTCCCTTTCTCTCCTCCCTATCTGTCTCTCTCTCCTCCCTCTCTCTGTCCCTTTCTCTCCTCCCTCTCTCTCAGTCCCTTTCTCTCCTCCCTCTCTCTCAGTCCCTTTCTCTCCTCCCTCTCTCTCAGTCCCTTTCTCTCCTCCCTCTCTCTCAGTCCCTTTCTCTCCTCCCTCTCTCTCAATCCCTTTCTCTCCTCCCTCTCTCTCAGTCCCTTTCTCTCCTCCCTCTCTCTCAGTCCCTTTCTCTCCTCCCTCTCGCTCAGTCCCTTTCTCTCCTCCCTCTCGCTCAGTCCCTTTCTCTCCTCCCTCTCGCTCAGTCCCTCTCTCTCCTCCCTATCTGCCTCTATCTCCTCCCTCTCTCTCAGTCCCTTTCTCTCCTCCCTCTCTCTCAGCCCCTTTCTCTCCTCCCTCTCTCTCAGCCCCTTTCTCTCCTCCCTCTCTCTCAGCCCCTTTCTCTCCTCCCTCTCTCTCTGTCCCGCTGTTCAGGGAGGACTTATCCCTCAGTATGTTCTATTTTTTAAGGCTTGGCAAGCGACCCCAGTGCTGACTTATTCCTCCATGACAGTATGCTCTCTCACTAAAAGAGATTTATGGAGAAAAAAGATAGCCATATTTCTCCCACAGTTTTTTATGTAAAAAGGTTTATGGATGCCTGCGGTACATTGGTGTATCTTGGCATCCGCTTAAACACTCACATGAGAGGAACACAGAGATCAGATGGATATGAGAGGACTTTGAGAGATAGAAAAACACACAAAAATACGCACACACATACCGACATTTACATTACGCACATACAAACACACATACACAGACAGACACAAGAAGACTTAGAAACACAGAGCAGTACACACACAAAAATACACAAGCACACACACGCACACACACACACACATATATGAGGACTTAAAACCCTGGGCTTAAAGAGGCGGAGTTGCAGAGTCATTCGTCACACACTGAAGTTACCAATTTGTAAGTCGCTCTGGATAAGAGCGTCTGCTAAATGACTTAAATGTAAATGTAAATGTAAGTTCTAGTGGACAGGAAGAGGTGGTGCAGGCAACGGATTTACAGAGCTGACTAAAGTCTGAGAAAACTCTGAATAGGATTAAAAAAAGAAAAGACGATTAGGACTGAAGAATATGGAAAATATATAACTATAGAAATAAGTCATTAACCTCTTTACATACATTGTTTTTAATTTAACCTTCTTTTTTGGGGGGGCTTTAACTAGGCAAGTCAGTTAACCTGTCTAGGACTAGGGTGCCGCTAGCGGCACACCCCCCCCCCACCCCCACTGAAAGGCAGAGCCGCGAAATTCAAAAAAAAATTTTTTTTTTAATATTTAACTTTCACACATTAAAGTCCAATACCGCTAATGAAAGACACAGATCTTGTGAATCCAGCCAACATGTCCGATTTTTAAAATGTTTTACAGGGAAGACACAATATGTAAAGATGTAAATCTATTACCTAAAAACACATTAGCATAATCCACCATCTTTTATTTGTCCACCAACACCAGTAGCTATCACCAATTCGGCTAAACTAAGATATTTATAGCCCCTAACCAAGAAAAAAACTCATCAGATGACAGTCTGATAACATATTTATGGTATGGGATAGGTTTTGTTAGAAAAATGTGCATATTTCAGGTAGATGGCATAGGTTACAATTGCACCCACCGTCACAAATGGACTAGAATAATTACAATGAGCAACGTGTTTACCTAACTACTAATCATCAAACATTTCGTAAAAATACACAGCATACACTAATCGAAAGACACAGATCCTGTGAATACAGACAATATTTCAGATTTTCTAAGTGTCTTACAGCGAAAACACAATAAATCGTTATATTAGCATAGCACATGTGCAAACATTACCCCAGCATTGATTCTAGCCAAAGAGAGCGATAACGTAAACATCGCCAAAATATATTATTTTTTTCACTAACCTTCTCAGAATTCTTCAGATGACACCCCTGTAACATCACATTACAACATACATATACAGTTTGTTCGAAAATGTGCATATTTAGCCACCAAAATCATGGTTAGACAATGGGAAAAGTAGCCCAGCTGGTGAGAAAATGTCCGTGCGCCATATTAGACAGTGATCTACTCGTATACATAAATACTCATAAACGTGACTAAAAAATATAGGGTGGACAGCGATTGATAGACAATTTAATTCTTAATACAATCGCGGAATTACATTTTTTAAATTATCCTTACTTTTCAATACAGTTTGCGCCAAGCGAAGCTACGTCAAAAAAGATGGCGTCCTAAGCCACTAACATTTTTCGACAGAAACACGATTTATCATAATAAAAATGTCCTACTTTGAGCTGTTCTTCCATCAGTATCTTGGGCAAAGGATCCTTTCTTGGGTCTAATCGTCTTTTGGTGGAAAGCTGTCCTCTTGCCATGTGGAAATGCCAACTGCGTTCGGCATGAATTGGAAGCGTGCCCAGCGATTCACAGCGTTTCAGAAATAAATGTCCCAAAATCGCACTAAACGGATATAAATTGCTATAAAACGCTTTAAATTAACTACCTTATGATGTTTTTAACTCCTATAACGAGTAGAAACATGACCTGAGAAAGATTACTCGCCACACTAATGCTTGGAACAAGTGCGGGTCGGTGGCCGGCGCGCGCAAGACGCAGCTGCAAAAGAGTTACTAGCTACAAGGTTTTTTTATTTATAGTGGCTGTGATTGCGCAATCGACCCCATTCAAATCGTCATCACGTAAAGGCATCCAAGGGAAGACGTAAGCAGTGTCCGTATACTCATAGGAATAACATTGGCCTTAAAACTGACTCCAGAACAGTGGCCAAAATTTCTGAAATCTGACTCCATGTCAGGGAAATTGCTGTAGAATGGGTTCTGTTCCACTTAGAGACAAAATTTCAACTCCTATAGAAACTATAGACTGTTTTCTATCCAATAATAATAATAATATGCATATTGTACGATCAAGAATTTTGTAGGAAGCCGTTTCAAAAATTACACGATTACCATAAATAGTGACAACAGCGCCCCCAGCCTTAACAGGTTTAAGAACAAATTCTTATTTAGAATGATGGCCTTCCAAGAGGCAAAAGGCCTCCTGCGGGGAAGGGCGCTGAGATCAAAAATAAATATATAGGACAACACACACATCATGACAAGAGACACCACAACACTACATAAAGAGAGAGTTAAGACAGCAACACAGCATGGAAGCAACACATGACAAATCAGCATGGGAGCAACACAACATTGTATCAGCACAAACATGGTACAAAGTGGACTTAAAATTGCTTAAGGACTAAACTGTTTTGTCGAGATGTCACCTTTAACCTCTGACCCCTATCCCCAGTATATGTGCACAGTTAGAGAATGAGGTCGTTTAACGTGATCACCTCTTTTTTTCACCCATGACCTTTTCTCCTTTCACTCCCTTTTCTGATTCAACAACTGCAGCCCCTGATTCCCACCCTTTACCTCTTTTTCTACTTTCCATCTTTCACTCTCTGTTTTCCAGAGGTGAGACCAAGTCATTGTTTTACAAGTCACAAGTAAGCTTCAAGTCTAAGCACTCAAGTCCCAAGTCAAGACAGGCAAGTCCGAGTCAAGTCTCAAGTCCTAAACTTTGAGTTTCGAGTCCTAAACAAGTCATAATGTGGTCTTCACCAAATGTAATACCATTTCATATTTTTAACAAGGGTAAGAGTTGGTATATTACATTTACGCAAATCATGAATGCTTTTATATATATATATATATATATTTATTACTTTCCAAATAGACATTATATTTCTATGGAAATACATGGGTAGCCATGAAAAAGACCCCCGTTATGGGGCGCAATCGGGCGATGTACACAATTTCCCAACCTTCTCTCTCTCACACACACACTCTGTACACACTCTCTCTGTGTGGTTAAAGTAGGCTAACGTATGTCAATGGTTTTAGGAACAGCAGTAACATCAGGCAGGATTTAGGCGACCAACCTGCCTAGCCAGTTGTAGCTCAATCTTGGGTGCAATGATCACGTTCCCACACTGACTGACTGTGTGGAGGCTCATTGATTTAACGTTACGTTAGCCTACATGATACACCAGTAAAGTAATAAAATATATAGCTGTCGGCTATATTAGCCACGATTTACCGTTCTTTGTGCAGCTTCAAATGTCAAACAAAGTTGGAAGTTGTTGCGCCTCCATCTGTCATTTTCTTCCCGCATTTTTCGCAAGTTGCAATCTGTTTTTTGTTGACTACAGCGTAGTCTTTCTATCCGAAAATAATCATTTGGGCTATCATCTTTCCAAGGGCTCCGACTGAATTCACCCACCTACGTTCCTCTGTACTGCCACGCGTAACTTTTTCTCAGCTGGCACAATTTGATTGGCTGCTGTCCGATTCAAACTGTAATCCGTTAACTTCTCTGGGATAGGTGGGACGGTAACGTCCCACTTGGCCAAAATCCAGAAAAAATGTAGAGCGCCAAATTCAAATATACACTGCTCAAAAAAATAAAGGGAACACTAAAATAACACATCCTAGATCTGAATGAATGAAATATTCTTATTAAATACTTTTTTCTTTACATAGTTGAATGTGCTGACAACAAAATCACACAAAAATGATCAATGGAAATCAAATTTATCAACCCATGGAGGTCTGGATTTGGAGTCACACTCAAAATTAAAGTGGAAAACCACACTACAGGCTGATCCAACTTTGATGTAATGTCCTTAAAACAAGTCAAAATGAGGCTCAGTAGTGTGTGTGGCCTCCACGTGCCTCTATGACCTCCCTACAACGCCTGGCTCCTGATGAGGTGGCGGATGGTCTCCTGAGGGATCTCCTCCCAGACCTGGACTAAAGCATCTGCCAACTCCTGGACAGTCTGTGGTGCAACGTGGCGTTGGTGGATGGAGCGAGACATGTTGTCACAGATGTGCTCAATTGGATTCAGGTCTGGGGAACGGGCGGGCCAGTCCATAGCATCAATGCCTTCCTCTTGCAGGAACTGCTGACACACTCCAGCCAAATGAGGTCTAGCATTGTCTTGCATTAGGAGGAACCCAGGGCCAACCGAAACAGCATATGGTCTCACAAGGGGTCTGAGGATCTCATCTCGGTACCTAATGGCAGTCAGGCTACCTCTGGCGAGCACATGGAGGGCTGTGCGGCCCCCCAAAGAAATGCCACCCCACACCATGACTGACCCACCGCCAAACCGGTCATGCAGGAGGATGTTGCAGGCAGTAGAACGTTCTCCACGGCGTCTCCAGACTCTGTCACGTTTGTCACGTGCTCAGTGTGAACCTGCTTTCATCTGTGAAGAGCACAGGGCGCCAGTGGCGAATTTGCCAATCTTGGTGTTCTCTTGCAAATGCCAAACGTCCTGCACGGTGTTGGGCTGTAAGCACAACCCCCACCTGTGGACGTCGGGCTCTCATACCACGCTCATGCAGTCTGTTTCTGACCATTTGAGCAGACACATGCACATTTGTGGCCTGCTGGAGGTTATTTTGCAGGGCTCTGGCAGTGCTCCTCCTGCTCCTCCTTGCACAAAGGTGGAGGTAGCGGTTCTGCTGCTGGGTTGTTGCCCTCCTACGGCCTCCTCCACGTCTCCTGATGTACTGGCCTGTCTCCTGGTAGCGCCTCCATGCTCTGGACACTACGCTGACAGACACAGCAAACCTTCTTGCCACAGCTCGCATTGATGTGCCATCCTGGATGAGCTGCACTACCTGAGCCACTTGTGTGGGTTGTAGACTCCGTCTCATGCTACCACTAGAGTGAAAGCACCGCCAGCATTCAAAAGTGACCAAAACATCAGCCAGGAAGCATAGGAACTGAGAAGTGGTCTGTGGTCACCACCTGCAGAACCACTCCTTTATTGGGGGTGTCTTGCTAATTGCCTATAATTTCCACCTGTTGTCCTATCCATTTGCACAACAGCATGTGAAATTTATTGTCAATCAGTGTTGCTTCCTAAGTGGACAGTTTGATTTCAAAGAAGTGTGATTGACTTGGAGTTACATTGTGTTGTTTAAGTGTTCCTTTTATTTTTTTGAGCAGTGTATTACTATAAAAATCAATCTTTCATGAAATCACACATGAAAGACATCAAATTAAAGCTACACATGTTGTGAATCCAGCCAACATGTCTGATTTCAAAAAGGATTTACGGGGAAAGCACACCAAACAATTATTTTAGCTCAGTACATAGCCACAGAAAAACACAGCCATTTTCCCAGCAAAAGAGAGTAGTCACAAAAAGCAGAAATAGAGATAAAGTTAATCACTAACCTTTGATGATCTTCATCATATGACACTCATAGGACATCATGTTACACAATACATTTATGTTTTGTTCGATAATGTGCATATATATGTCCACAAATCTCGGTTTACATTGGCGCTATGTTCAGAAATGCCTCCAAAATACTCATCATAAACTTTGATGAAAGATACATGTTTTACACAGAATTGAAGATACACTTGTTCTTAATGCAACCGCTGTGTCAGAATTTTAAAAAACTTTACATAAAAAGCACACCATGCAATAATCTGAGACGGCGCTCGGATTTAACAACATTTCTCCGCCATGTTGGAGTCAACAGAAATACGAAATTACATCATAAATATTCCCTTACCTTTGATTATGTTCATCAGAATGCACTCCCAGGAATCCTAGTTCCACAATAAATCGTTGTTTTGTTCGATAATGTCCATTACTTATGTCCAATTAGCTACTTTTGCTAGCATGTGTAGTACACGTGTCCAAACGCTCGCGCAGATGCAGGCAAACGTCGGACGAAAACTTCCAAAAGTTATATTACAAGTCGAATAAACTGGTCAAACTTAGGAGAGAATCAATCTTAAGGATGTTTTTATCATTTATATCCAATAAGGTTTCAACCGGAGAATTCTTTTCAATCTCTATAAGTAATGGAACGCATGGCGATATCATGAGGAATGCGCATGACCTAGAACTGGTAATCTGCCAGACCACTGACTCAAACACCTCCCATCCGGTCCCACATCACACTATAGCCTTCATTCAGCGTTATACAGACTGTTGACATCTAGTGGAAGGCATAGGAAGTGCAAACAGATCCATATATTACAGGGAATTGAATAGGCGATGAGTTTAACAATAACCAGTCTCAGAATTCTCACTTCCTGTTTGGATTTTTTTCTCAGGTTTTTGCCTGCCATATGAGTTCTGTTATACTCACAGACATCATTCAAACCGTTTTAGAAACTTCAGAGTGTTTTATATCCAATAGTAATAATAATATGCATATATTAGTATCTGGGACAGAGTAGTAGGCAGTTCACTATGGGCACTCAATTCATCCAAAAGTGAAAATGCTGCCCCCTATATCAAAGAAGTTAAATGAAGAGTTGATGCACTGCACACTTTTTTAATAGCATCATTTTTTATATTTGGGCTTGGAGAGGGTATCAAGTCAGTTCGAGTCAAAAGGTTCAAGTCCAAGTTAAGTCACGAGTCATTGGTGTTAAAGTCGAGTTGCAAGTCATCCTATTTGTGACTCGAGTCCACAGCTCTGCTGTTTTCTCTCATACTGTTTCTCTCATGTTTCACTCCTTTATCTCTCGCTCAGAACCTTTGTTGCTTCTCTCTCTGCTGTATATTTCCATCCTATCCCAATCATCTGTCTGTCTTTCCTCTCCTCTGTGTCCCTCTCTTCTCCTCTCAGGACTCTCGCCATTCTGACTACAGGGTAACAACAGACCAAAGGAGTGAATCGGACCAGTAGTTGTGTGTGTGTGTGTGTGTGTGTGTGTGTGTGTGTGTGTGTGTGTGTGTGTGTGTGTGTGTGTGTGTGTGTGTGTGTGTGTGTGTGTGTGTGTGTGTGTGTGTGTGTGTGTGTGTGTGTGTGTGTGTGTGTGTGTGTGTGTGTTTCCTCCTGGCATGGAAATACTTTTGTTCGACATCACAATGCTCTCTGAAACACGCACGCACACACACACACACACGGCCAGAGAAGCCTGCCTGGAATAAGAAGGATAAACACAGAGGCTGATTGGATAGGCTACATACAGCCCACCAAATTTGAACCCTTTTCCCTTTTTGGTGATCCTCTCTCTCTCACTTACTCACTCTCTCACTTACTCGCTCTCTCACTTACTCACTCTCTCCTTTACTCATTCTCTCACTTACTCACTCTCTCACTTACTCACTCTCTCACTTACTCACTCTCTCCTTTACTCACTATCTCAGTTACTCACTCTCTCAGTTACTCACTCTCTCACTTACTCACTCTCTATTACTCACTCTCTCACTTACTCACTCTCTGTTACTCACTATCTCAGTTACTCACTCCCTCACTTACTCACTCTCTCAGTTACTCACTCTCTCACTTACTCACTCTCTCACTTACTCACTCTCTCACTTACTCACTCTCTCACTTACTCACTCTCTCACTTACTCACTCCCTCACTTACTCACTCTCTCACTTACTCACTCTCTGTTACTCACTCTCTCAGTTACTCACTCGCTCAGTTACTCACTCTCTCAGTTACTCACTCTTTCAGTCACTCACTCACTCACTCTCTGTTACTCACTCTCTCAATTACTCACTCTCTCGGTTACTCACTCTCTCAGTTACTCACTCTCTCACTTACTCACTCTCTCACTTACACACGCTCTCACTTACTCACTCTCTCAGTTACTCACTCTCTGTTACTCACTCTCTCACTTACTCACTCTCTCACTTACTCACTCTCTCACTTACTCACTCTCTCCGTTACTCACTCTCTCCGTTACTCACTCTCTCCGTTACTCACTCTCTCCGTTACTCACTCTCTCAGTTACTCACTCTCTCAGTTACTCACTCTCTCAGTTACTCACTCTCTCACTTACTCATTCACTCACTCTCTCACTTACTCACTCTCTGTCACTCACTCACTTACTCACTCTCTCACTTACTCACTTTCTCAGTTACTCACGCTCTCAGTGACTCACTCTCTAAGTGACTCACTTACTCACTCTCTCGCTTACTCACTCTCTCGCTTACTCACTCTCTCACTTACTCACTCTCTCACTTACTCACTCTCTCACTTACTCACTCTCTCACACAAACACACACACATAGTCCCTCTGCCAGCCAGCAGTGCTCATTTTCACACCTCTGATGTATGGGTGTCTGCACAGTCATCTCTCTCACTCTGACACTCTGTGTTCTCCTCACAGGCCTGTAGGAGAACGCCTGTCAGCTCCTCTTAACTACCCTTGCCTGCCTGGCTGACACACCACACACACACTGCGTCCTACCCCTTCCTGCATAGCTGACAGGCCTGGGCTGTAAATGTTCTACACATTCATCAGAGTAGCTGTGTTGGTCTAACATGATGCATCAGTCTGTAGTTTAGTAGATGGTGTGGTGGGAGGTTGGATACAGAGTAGTAGTTAGAGAGAAAATAATATCCACTCACCTTGTGCTGGAGTTCACATTCCTTTTCCTGAATTGTAGAAAGTGTTGAGTACCAGCTTTACGTGTGTGTGTGTGTGTGTGTGGGTGTGAGTGTTAGTGAGTGAGCGGGTGTGTTTGTGAGTGAGCGGGTGTGAGTGTTAGTGAGTGAGCGGGTGTGTTTGTGAGTGAGAAGGTGTGTGTCTACTGTACATGTATGAAGTGCATGGTTGTTTTATTGCAGCATCAACCGTTCATCCTTTTCCCTCTTCACCACTTTACATTTCTAATCTTCCGTCCTCTGCCTTCCTCCCTCTCATCCTCTGTCCCTTTCCACACTCCTGCCTTTCCTACAAAATGTCCCCGAACTGGACTCATCTTTGGTCGCCAACCAAACAGCCCAACAGACAACATCCAACCCTCCATCCCTATCTTCATTATAGAACATTGAGATGCTGCCAGCTAGCTGTGTGTAGGCTGGTGATTAGAACCTGCAGCTTGTTGCCTCAGATAGCATGATGTACTTTATGTGTCAGTGTGTTTGGGGGGTGTGCTGTAGAATTAAGTAGCTGTGTGGTTTTTGTCCCGTTGCTTGCTCAGTATCCGTACACCGTCATTATCATGTGTTCCCACCTCATATGTTGGTATTTATTTTCCCGGTTTGTTTGCATATTGTACTGTATTTTAGTGTTAATGCTTTTTAGTGTATTTGTTTTGCAGTGCTCATGTATTTTCTACTCACCCTCGTGTCATACTGTATGTTGTAGTTGACTGTGTATTTTTGATTTGGGGGTTTTGTGGCTCCTGTGTGTCTTCCTTTTGCCTGCTGTTTGATTTGATGATCGGGCAAGTGATCAAGACTGCCATCCCAGAATACTTCACTTCTCAACTCTCACTGACCACCCTTTGTACCCCCTAGCAGATTACCCATAATCTCCTGCCTGCCTGCTTGCCTACCTCCTCTCATCACCATCAACACAGGAAGACTGAGCCAGGACCCTCATACTAACTGCTATTTTATTTCTCTCTCTCTCTCTGCACTGCCCCTCTTTCTCCATCCCTCAATCTCTATCCCCCCTGCCCCCACCTTTCTCTCTCTAACAGATTAAGGTGGTAAATGCGTTCCGTAGCTCTCTTTACCCGGGGCTAGAGAACCGAGAATCAAAAAATTCCATCCATAACTTCATGGCCCACCCTGAGTTTGTTCCCCTGTCTGAGGAAGAGGCGCGGATCCCTGACATCGATGAGAGCAGCAGTGATGAGGTGGAGCTCCAGCATATGCCCAGCTCCTTCTCTGGGGGGGCAGAAGCTCCAGACATCAGCCAGGAGGCCTCCTGCTGATCACCTCCTCTCTTCTCCTCTCTTCCGTTCTGCTCTGTCCATCCCCCCTGTCGGCCGGCTGGTTACCCTCCTGCACTTCCTCTCTTCCACCACCAGGAGGACAAGCGGTACGCCACTCATCTCACAGAGGGTAGACCCAGAGCAGGCAAGGGGTCCCAGTGTCTCCCCCTCTTCACCTTACCCTCTTCACCTACTCCTCTTCCTCCGCCTCCTGTTCCCTCCACTTCCTGAATCCTACACCTACCTCTCACCTGCCCCACCCACACACCCCACCTTGCCATTCCCATGGGCTGGCACTGACTGTGGTGTGTATACCCTTTAAGTATGTGCAGCAGAGTGACATATAGACCATCAAATCACATCGCGCCCCAAACTCATGGGTGGGAGGGGCCATGTGGGGTCCACCAGTCTGCTCTGTCGAAGGCTGTAGCCTGTCCTGCTGTCCATGTTTGGAGTTTTAATATCTTTTTTTTTTGTCCTGTAACATTTCATTGTTTTATTTTAACCTCAGATAGCTCAGAACTGAAACACAACATGTTTATCCTCTTGTACGTGCTAATTACACCCTGCATACACTAACTGACACAGAACTTTTAGAGTATATCTATGTGTACATACAGTATATATGCTTTATAGGCTCTTCAGCACAGCTCCAAGCTGATTTGATGATCAGATGGACATGGGCCATGTGATTTAACAGCTTTCAGCTACTAAGTTTTTGCCACTCCATTTCTCAATCTGTGTTTTAACTGTACAGTGTGTATGCATTGGATCTGTTTTGAAGCAAGATGTACTAATGGGTTATGCAGTTCAATCCAGGAACCCATGTCTTCATTCATTCTGATAAACTACATATTTTCAAGGATGAAGGTTCAACCGTCTAAACATCTCTCACTTTAGTTTGGTTCTTCTGGGTCCATTTGACATGATTTTATTATGATTTCTCCTGTTTTTATGGAAGGAAAGTACAAAGGATGCTAGTCTATATTAACAGAAAAGAGAACTATCTTAAAACAACACATTCAAAGAAAAGCTAGCAGCAGGCTAGAGCCAGAGGGAACCCCCTCTCTGTGGAGTGGGATCATAGCAAGACCATGTGGAAAAAAAGGGAGGGGGATCTCCCTCATCGGATAACATCATCCCATCCAATCAGGGTTCTGGTTTTCCCTAGCCCGTTGAGAGGAAGTTGACAGCTTACGATACTGCCTCAATATGGAGTAAGAATAAGAACGTCCGTTTCTCCCTCTCTCGTATGCGTAATGTGTTTGATCCATGTTTCAGCCGTGTTAAACATAATGGGAATTTAGAGATTGTTTTGGGAGTCGTTATTTGTCGGGGTTAGAACCTACCTTTTCCTGTGTTTAAGACAGAAATGGGTAGTTGTTTTTTCTTTAGTCTGTCACTCCTTTTTTCCACACATAAAAAAACAGAACACGAACACATGCTGATCTGTACCTTAACAAGGCAAATGTACAACTCTTTTTTCACTGTTGACGAAAGGGCGTTGGGCTTGTTCCTGTTAGCTACAGCTTGACCGTGTGTGTCATTATCAAGTGTCACTGTGTCTGCTTCAGAGTGACAAAGGACTATCGATCTCTCCCACAATGCCTCTGGGAGATGCAACCATTAGAGGCTGGCCTGCTAGCATAAGGACACAACACATCCCCACATGTCCTCTAGGGTCAACCCACCTACCAACCAACCCACCAACCACAGATAATGGCCTAACAACAAGAGGAATACTCTAACAACAAGAGGAATACTCTAAGAAGAAGAGGAATACTCTAAGAAGAAGAGGACGATACAACCAGAGATGTTGAGACAACCTGAGAGCTCCTGTATTGTGTGGTGTATGTCGTTGTTTTAAATGATGGTACAGAGAGTTTCAACTTGGGCTGACTCCCACTCCGACCACCAACTCTGTGACAGAGAGTGTGAAGCCCTCAACAGGATATGTGCTATCGATGTACTACTGCCATATTTTCAACCTTATTTTCATATCTAGGTTACTTACTACGATAGAACCCTCTGATGATACACCTTTTCTACTTACTCAGAGACATATTTTATAGGTTGTTGTTGTTGTTTCGTACCCCATCGTTATTGAGGTTTCATTTCTATTCCACTCTGACCCCAAAATTGATGGATGCAAAACAACGTGTCACTGCCAATATATGTGTCATGGACTACAACGATGTTTACAGAACATAGTCTGCCTGCTGCCGTAAGCCTGCTGCCGTAAGCCTGCTGCCGTAAGCCTGCTGCCGTAAGCCTGCTGCCGTAAGCCTGCTGCCGTAAGCCTGCTCGCGCTGCGCCTCCCTCTTCTGGCTGGTCTCCTTGCTTAGTACATCATTATTGGGAAGCTTTCTTGCATGATTTTCATATAAACTAAATGTTTTGTTCATTTTTTACAATTCTTCTGTATTTTTATATTTAGTATTTTTTAATATTTTGGAATATATATGTATAGGCTGAAGTGTTTTGGTGACAGTACAGTCCATGAAGGAGATGAATCAACAGCAGAATATGTTTCTATATACAGTATATTTATGCCACATTTGTAACCCATGGTTGGTTGTCCGATGCTGGGGCTAAGGAAGCTAAAAATAAACTGTTTACTCACTGTAGGCCATGCGATTGGACATACTCTTTCAGCAATCTAGCCTTACCACCTCTTTCCCTTCACTATATACAGTCTTAAAGAGACAGTAGCTTAAATTCTGCTATTTCTCTCAGTAACTTAAATCAAATGAGGTCCCAATGAAAGCGAGTCAAATAGAACATGGTAGTAAACAGAACATTGAAGTAATGTTAAATTAATTTGGAGTATATATGATTTTTAATCTCTATATAAATATATTTATTACATGGGGTCTGTTCTTTCAGACTAATATGACTGGGAGTTTAATTTATTTTTTGAGAGGATCGGTGCACTTAGACAACTGGGTAGTGACTTTAGTCGACTTGTCGAAAATAGGGCATAAATGTCGATTTCATCCAAATCAAGCGTTAACCTTTTTTATTCTAATGACTTAGGAAACTGTTTAGAGTAGAACTGTTAAACCGGTAGTGACATCACTTCCTCTTCCTGTTTGTGTCCGTAAACAGAAACAAGATGCTTTTGCTGTTGTGTCCGTTACATGCTGACCAAACCGGCTCTACACGTGCGTCATCGTGCGCATATTGATTTTGTCTATCCCTACCAGACATGTTCATGACACTTAGGTTAAAATACCAAAACCAACTTTTAATTAGCTATATTAATTTGGGGAAAGGTCGAAACACAGATGAAACATTTGCTGTTGCTAGCTAATTTGTCTAGGAGATAAACATTGGGTTGCTGTTTAGTTATTTTTTTAAATTGATCTCTCCTTGTTCATCTTTCTTCTGTGGATTTTATATGGCTGTGTGGACCTTGTTCATCTTTCAGTCACTCACGTGGGTATATGCTTGTAAAAACCAATGAGTAGATGGTAAGGCGGAACTTACAGTGCATTAAGCGTCTAAAATAGAAGCAAGTTCTATTTTAGTGCCTGGCTATGCAGACGCCCGTTGATGCGCATAAGCAGTTTGGATTAAATGATTGAATAACATGTATGTGGACATTTACTTTCCAACACTCGCGCACACAAGTGGACAGTTTGGTCAGCATGTTAGACAGACAGACTCATTTTCGGGACACATTTTGGGGACTCGTTTTCAATGGTAAATCTTTATTTTCTTCTGAGATAATCTATTTGGAAGACTGCACTTCTACATTGAATATACTGTGTAAATATTGCCATGGGATGATTTTGAACTTTGAACTCTAGGTAATGAAAAGGGGACAGTCAGTCAGTGATCACCTAGCATAGCTTTAAGAATGTTCTGCCAAAGTCTTGTTTTGTACAATTGTTGTTGTTTTTTAATACTTTTTCTTTTTGACCAGATTGTTTTAAACTATTATTGTCAGGTGAATGTATTTCCATACTTTCCATCTCCCCAAAATAGCAAATGTTGTTGCATGTAAATGTGGACAGAGAATGCAAAGAACTTGAAGCGTCGCTAAGATTGTCCTTCTTCTATTGCCATGGTTGTGCTGTTTTGATCTCTTATTGAACTGGTTGCCCTTCCATTCTACAGGTGAACAGATACTCCATCCGCTAGAAACACCCCAATCTTTTTGTTTGTTTGCTGTTTTGTTATTAACCTTGGCACAACTGTACTACAGAAGCAGACCAACAGGTCTGTATGTCTGAGGTGGATGGAGAACTAAAGAACAGCCAGACAGTCCTTACAAAGTTTGGTTTCTCTGTTGGACAAGCCCATTGCTGCTTCTGACCAATCTGTAAGACCTTTCCTCTTATTGCACATGTCTCAGTTATGACTCATGTATGACAAAATGAACATGCTAAGGCATTGTGCAATAACTGTTGACTGTAAAGGACTGCATTGCTTCTCCAAAGCGTTGTCTTTCTTAGATAGCTTTCTTTTCTTTGGGTTTGGGGGATTTCTTCTGGGGCAGCTTCTCCACAGTTGTAAATAAATAAAAAATGGAAAACTGGAATATCACATTTTAAAGTCATAACCCTTTTATTTGACATAGGCAATGTTTACCCGAACCAGTTCTTGTGTTTTAATACATTTTCACTTGCATCTAATTGCGAAAAGACAGAAAAAAAACTTTCTGTAATTTATATGATACACAGTAATAGACACTGGTGTTATTTTTGTATAAACATAATATCATCTGTGTGGCATGCATGACGTATAAACAATTTGGTGGTTTAAAGCAATATGTCCAACCTGGTAGGATTGGTACTTTCGTGTTCTGTGTAGCCTAAACCACGCTGTACTAGAGAGAAAAAAATTGCCATTTGGAAAAAAGCTAGCTGTTCAATGTTCTGCATGTTTAAGTATGGAATGAGACATCCCAAATGTTTACCTGCTTCCAAAACAAAACTCTCACATTTTGACTGAGTTGCTGTCCCAGTGAAACACACTGAGAGGATGCTGCCTTGAAAATATAGGATGGGGTGGAGGAGAGGAGAGGAGAGCTGGGATGGGGTGGAGGAGAGATGGGGTGGAGGAGGGATGGGGTGGGGTGGAGGAGAGGAGAGATGGGATGGGGTGGAGGAGAGATGTGGTGCAGGAGGGATGGGGTGGGGTGGAGGAGAGATGGGTGGGGTGGAGGAGGGATGGGGTGGGGTGGAGGAGGGATGGGGTGGAGGAGAGGAGAGATGGGATGGGGTGGGGTGGAGGAGAGATGGGATGGGGTGGGGTGGAGGAGGGATGAGGTGGGGTGGAGGAGAGATGGGGTGGGGTGGAGGAGGGATGGGGTGGGGTGGAGGAGAGATGGGGTGGGGTGGAGGAGGGATGAGGTGGGGTGGAGGAGAGATGGGTGGGGTGGAGGAGAGGAGAGATGGGATGGGGTGGAGGAGTGATGAGGTGGGGTGGGGTGGGGTGGAGGAGAGGAGAGATGGGATGGGTTGGAGGAGCGATGGGGTGGGGTGGGGTGGAGGAGAGATGGGATGGGGTGGGTGGATGAATGGGGTGGATGGATGGGTGGATGTGTGAATGGGACTCCAATTCAATTTCACAAAGATCAGTTCAATGAAATGCTTTCTCTGTACGTACTGTAACATGTCCCTGTTGAGTACTTCATCACTAGTGTGGAATGATTACTACCTGGATATTAACTAAGGTACTTGTTGACTGTGTCATTGTTCATTCATAAGGGACTAACAGCAACCACGCAGTCTACCATCTGACTTTACCCCATCTCACCATAGCAGACGGATGTGAAAACCAGCTCAACAAAAGCTTCATACATTAACTATATAACACCAATTTGTAATTTAACCATGAATATTGTTTATTTTTTATTTTTTGGTTTTTAGAAATAACAATCCTTATCACTAGTCCCATGCTGAATCTCTTTCAGCACCGACTGAGAAGTAATGATGATGCTATGCTGTTCATTGTTTATTCCATCATCCAGCCAAAGCCATGGAGAATCACTCTTTAACAAGGTAGGCATTCTTTACTCAGCTCATCATTTCACAAGTATCACATCAATCGATTTCCTCATTACTCTCCCTCTCTCATTCCATCTCCCTCCATCCAAGGACTGAGCTTGTCTGCTGTTGTGCCAAACTGCAGTCAACCTCTTCTAGCAGCAGCATCTCAGATGTGTGAGATTCTTTACTGGTTTATTCAACAGTTCTATCCCTTATGGTAGTTCCTTCTAGTTGATGCTTTAAGGCTCGTACACATCCATTTTTCTGCCTCTCTTTTTCCCACTCTTTCGATCTCGCTAGTTGCATTCTATAGAGGACCGGATAAGGCTATGCTCTGTCTGTGAGACCTGTGTGTACAGTATGTCTCTGTGGGTCTTGTTGCCACATGCAGATTCCCAATGTCTAAAGTCCTACATCTGCCCAGACTCGCTTCGATTAACAAGGCTCAGATCACATTGTGTGTGCATCTGTGTGTGGTCACCCAGTGCTATGGGGGAGAGTAGAAAAATGTTTCACAGGCCGCATGTCTCTTGTCTAGTTAAAAACACATTGACAACTTGCTCTTCTATCAGAGAAGGATTCCATATCAGTAACACAGAATGGCATTCTGCTGTTGTCAACAGCAGTCTAGCTTGTCTCGTCTCCTTTATGGGTTGCTGCTGGTCTAGATGAGAAAGATATAAAAGAGAGTTTACCATCACCAGTTACTGTGACTCTATGTACATCACAGGTGTGCCTCAGCTTAAGCACTTGGTTGGTGTCTTTCTTCATAGCTATGTTGTTGAAACCAGCAAGTTCTATTTTTTATTTAACCCTTATTTTATCAGGAGACTGAAAACTTATTC
Source organism: Salvelinus fontinalis (assembly GCF_029448725.1). Lineage (NCBI taxonomy): Eukaryota > Metazoa > Chordata > Actinopteri > Salmoniformes > Salmonidae > Salvelinus > Salvelinus fontinalis. Next base: position 28,926,296 of record NC_074682.1, on the reverse strand, counting down.
TCATTTACAGCAACAACCTGGGGAATAGTTACAGGGGGATGAATGAGCCAATTGTAAGTTGGGGATGATTAGGTGACTGATAGTATGAGGGCCAGATTGGGAATATAACCAGGACACCGGGGTTAACACCCCTACTCTTACAATAAGTGCCATGGGATCTTTAGTGACCACAGAGAAGCAGGACCCCGTTTAGCATCCCATCTGAAAGACTGTACCCTACACAGGGAAATGTATTTTAGACCAGAGGAAAGAGTGCCTCCTACTGGCCCTCCAACACCACTTCCAGCAGCATCTGGTCTCCCATTCAGGGACCGACCAGGACCAACCCTGCTTAGCTTCAGAAGTAAGCCAGCAAGAGCGATATGAGGGCAGCTGATTGGTTTTTCTAAGCATTTTGGAGTGACCGTAGGTCATTCTGGAGATCCATCGCTCATTCTGGTTGGCTTGGTATGAACATAATTGTATAAACTTTTCAAATAGCACAGTCTTGTTATGTTTAATTGAGCTGTGTTAACACTGACAGCTTTTCATTTTTTTAGCTCATTTCTCTCATGGTGAGATGTTGTTTCATCGCCATGACCTGCAACGATGTTAATGCAATCATGACTAATTCTGACAGGCACTCAAAATGGTTTGGTGTTACAAGTGAAATGTAGTTTTGGTTTCATGGTCGTGTCCCCACAGAGCTGAGGTACTGAAACGGGCAAGCCTGTTTATTTGATTGACGTAAGAGAAACAACAGCAAAATCAGGGGAGGAATGAAATTGGCTGAAATTGTTGTGTGTGTGTGTGTGTGTGTGTGTGTGTGTGTGTGTGTGTGTGTGTGTGTGTGTGTGTGTGTGTGTGTGTGTGTGTGTGTGTGTGTGTGTGTGTGTGTGTGTGTGTGTGTGTGTGTGTGTGTGCGCACGCATAATAGTAAATGTGCAAATGTGAGGGTTTGTATTGAGTCTCATTCTCTGTGGGTACAGTAACTGTCTGTTTTCTTCTAGAAGGGCCTTTGAGCAGCGTCTCCTCAGTTTGTGTCTCACCTGACGGACACACAACACACACATTCATTCTCTGTCCTCTCCCACCATCTCCTCTTTAGTAAATAAGATTCATTATCATGCCAAAATGTCAGACCTGTTTGCTTCAAACTATGCAGCAGAATTCTCATATTAGAATATGGTTGATTCATTTCCTCAATTCTCCTCTCAACACACTCTCTCTCCTTCTCTCGCTCACTCTCTCTTTCTCTGTTTATGTGTGCTTGTCTGTCTCAATGGATCCAGTTGTTTCCCATATTTGAGTTCTTTCTACTAACTAAACAGAAGTGTATAATGTATGTATGTATGTGTGTACACGATGTGCAAGCACCCTGAATTGTTCTTTACTCTGTTGTAATAATGATCATGTTGAATGCCTTGGTCTTTATGTCCTGTAGTTTGAATTTAACAGAACAAAAAATGATAATCAAGCAAGAAAGTTATTATAAATATATATATATAAATATATACAAATCTATATACATAAAATAAAGCCATTGGGATTTGAAATACATTTGTTTCAGGGTGATTCTTTGTGTGATGGTTCGTTGTAATGCATTTGTTTCAGGGGGATTATTTGTGTGATGGTTCGTTGTAATACATTTGTTTCAGGGTGATTCTTTGTGTGATGGTTCGTTGTCTTGTGATTCAAGTCAAATGATCCTGTGTTCAACCACAATTCCACTGAACATATATTTTTGTAAAGTCTATGATACAGTATCACATGATCCTTCCTCTCCAAATCATTCAGATTACCTTTTAGGCCTTCTGATTTTGGAAGAAAGAGGTCTATGAACCCAATTTTCCAAGAATAGAGATGCCTCTCCAAGAGTGTAAGAAAGAGACATTTATTTATCCTCCTTGTCTATTCTCTTCATGTTCATCAACCTCTTTTCATTTTGGATCTCTCATTGTCGGAAATATAATTTTCTTAATTTCTATGTCAAGGTCAGAAAGGCTTTCATTATGATTTAATAAGTGGTCCAACAGCGCTAATGTGGCTAACATTTGTATTACAGCCATCAATCAGCGTGGCTGCAGTGTAACGTTAGTGTAACGTTTTTTATTTTATTTTTATTTTACCGTTATTTTACCAGGTAAGTTGACTGAGAACACGTTCTCATTTGCAGCAACGACCTGGGGAATAGTTACAGGGGAGAGGAGGGGGATGAATGGTTGGTTGATGGTTTTGAGGGCCAGATTGGGAATTTAGCCAGGACACCGGGGTTAACACCCCTACTCTTACGATAAGTGCCATGGGATCTTTAATGACCTCAGAGAGTCAGGACACCCGTTTAACGTCCCATCCGAAAGACGGCACCCTATACAGGACAGTGTCCCCAATCACTGCCCTGGGGCATTGGGATATTTTTTTTTAGACCAGAGGAAAGAGTGCCTCCTACTGGCCCTCCAACACCACTTCCAGCAGCATCTGGTCTCCCATCCAGGGACTGACCAGGACCAACCCTGCTTAGCTTCAGAAGCAAGCCAGCAGTGGTATACGTTAGTGTACAATCCATCAAATTCCCTACTTTATCTATAGAGTCAACGGACTGTAGCCACAAGAACTGTACCATGTTTTGTAGCTGAAAAGGACTGTTGAAATTATAGATCTATTTGCCACATTGATCAGTTGAACTGGTATTTGGGCAACAGTTTGGCCCCAAAACATTTACAACAAAGACATATTGGCATAGTAAAATAAACAATCATATTAAAATCCAATGGTATTCACTAAGTTGATGGTTTCAAATCAAATTGTATTGCTCACATTTAGCAGATGTTATTGAGTGTGAAGCAAAATGCTTGAGTTCCTAGCTCCAGCAGTGCAGCAGTATCTAACAATTCACAACAATACACACAATTCTAAAAGTAAAAGAATGGAATTTAAGAAATATATACATATTTGGATGAGCAATGTTGGAATGGCGTTCACTAAAATACAGTAGAATACAGTATATACATATGAAATTTGTAAAACAATGATTCCATGACTATATACATAGGGTAGCAGCCTCTAAGGTGCAGGGTTGAGTAACCAGGTGGTAGCTGGCTAGTGATGGCTATTTAACAGTCTGATGGCCTTGATAGAAGGTGGTAGCTGGCTAGTGATGGCTATTTAACAGTCTGATGGCTTTGAAGGCCCAGACTGGCCACCCCTCATAGCTTGGTTCCTCTCTAGGTGTCTTCCTAGGTTCTGGCCTTTCTAGGGAGTTTTTCCTAGCCACTGTGCTTCTACACCTGCATTGCTTGCTGTTTGGGGTTTTAGGCTGGGTTTCTGCACAGCACTTTGTGACATCAGCTGATGTAAGAAGGGCTTTATAAATACATTTGATTGATTGATTAAATTTGATTGATAGAAGCTGTTTTTCAGTCTCTCGGTCCCAGCTTTGATGCACCTGTACTGACTTCGCCTTCTGGATGATAGTGGGTTGAACAGGCCGTGGCTCGGGTGGTTGAAGACGTTGAGGATCTTTTTGGCCTTCCTGTGACATCAGGTGCTGTAGGTGTCCTAGAGAGTAGGCAGTGTGTCCCAAGTGATGCGTTGAGCAGACCGCACCACCCTCTGGAGAGCCCTGCAGTAGCGGGCGGCGCAGTTGCGATACCAGGCGGTGATACAGCCCGACAGGAGACAAATTTCTTCAGCCTCCTGAGGTTAAAGAGGCACTGTGTGGGTGGATCGTTTCAGATTGTTAGTGATGTGTACTCCTAGGAACTTGAAGATTTTCACCTTCTCCACTTCTGTCCCGTCGAAGTGGATAGGGGCGTGCACCCTCTGCTGTTTCCTGAAGTCCACAATCAGCTCCTTCGTTTCGTTGACGTTGAGAGAGAGGTTATTTTCCTGGCCCCACTCCGCCAGGGCCCCTCACCTCCTCCCTGTAGGCTGTCTCGTCATTGTTGGTAATCAGGCCTACTACTGTTGTGTCGTCCTCAAACTTGGTGATTCATTCCATCACCCATGACGCAGTGAAGGGTGAACAGGGAACACAGGAGGGGGCTGAGCACATACCCTTGTGGGGCCCCTGTGTTGAGGATCAGCGGGGTGGAGATGTTTTTTCCTACCCTCACCACCTGGGGGTCGCCCGTCAGAAGGTCCAGGACCCAGTTGCACAGGGCGGGGCATCTCAGCCCCCGATTTCACAGGAAGGCCAAAAAGATCATCAAGGACAACAACCACCCGAGCCACTGCTTGTTCACCCCGCTATCATCCAGAAGGCGAGGTCGGTACATGTGCATCAAAGGCCATCAGACTGTTAAACAAGTGACTGCTGCCAACATACTGACTCAAATCTCTCAAATCGCTAGCCACTTTAATAATTAAAAATTTGATGTAATAAATGTATCACTAGTCACTTTAAACAATGCCACTTTATATAACGTTTACATACCCTACATTATTTATCTCATATGTATATACTGTACTCTATACCATCTACTGCATCTTGCCTATGCCGTTCGGCAATCGCTCATCCATATATTTATATGTACATATTCTTATTCATTCCTTTACACTTGTGTGTAAAGGTAGTTGTTTTGGAATTGTTAGATTACTTGTTAGATGTTACTGCATGGTCGGAACTAGAAGCACAAGCATTTCGCTACACTCGCATTAACATCTGTTAACCATGCGTATGTGACCAATAAAATTTGATTTGATTTGCTCTGATTGGTTAAAGAAACCGTGGTGACAGATATTGTCTTGTTCAGTGAAGCGTAGTAGGTTTGCAATTCAATAAACTGCAATTCAATTAATTGGCTTTGTCTCCTCACCCTGATCTGAAAATACAAGGCTGGTGACAATGTCATTGTGTTGGAACTTTTCATGCCAACATGGTGACCATTGAAATTCTAAGCATCAACCTAAGTTTGCTGAATTCTGTCTATGTAGCGTTACTTTGCAGATACCGCTGCACTGTAGTCATGTACTGAAGGAGATTACAACTAGTCTTTATCTAGTTGGTTGCTGGTCAGAGGTCTTCAACAATGAGAGAATCCAGCATAATAAATGCATTCTGTAACTGCCAATTCTTTCTCTCTCTCTCTCATTCTGCATCTTTCTATCGCTCTCACTCTCTCGATTGCTCTTATTCTCTCACTTGCTCTTATTCTATCCATCTATATCCCTTTCTCTCTTTCTCTCTATCTCTCTCCACCCCTGTTATACACCCACAGACCTTTAACAGCAGGCTGCATTTCTCACCTAGGGAAACCTGGCCCGGAAAGTGTTGTCAAGACGACTGCATTTCCAATGGCAACTCTCTTGGTGTCATGGTAACGGGAGACTTTACTGTGGGAGGTTCATTAGGAGGAGGGGGTTCATGTCAGACCTGAAGAACAGAACAGCTCTAATGCCACCCGATCTGAGGCCACCCACTCTAAGGCCACCCGATCTGAGGCCACCCGCTCTAAGGCCACCCGATCTGAGGCCACTCACTCTAAGGACAAGGCATGTTAACTAGAGGGGAGGTGGGTATGCTAATAGAGGAGTTCAACCTGCTCACTACAACCGCCCACTCACATCTCTTCTGTTTCTTTATGCTTGTGCTATAGTTTGTTGACTGACACTCAAGTTGAATCCGAATGCCCCTCAAAATACCCATAACCCAAAGGATCAAGATGTTACTGAATAGCCTTTGTCTTGTGCTTCACAAACCCGTTAAATAAGTTGATTTTAGTGTGCAATGGAATAACACAAGCACCAATATTCTAAGCTGTCATTCATTGGTCTTTCAAAATTGTTTCTTTGAGAAAAATTGTTGGACAATGCTGATCGCTTGGGAAATGGAATTTCCTCACAGTACTTGTGTATTAACCAGACAATGTAGACAGTACCTCAACCTACAGAAGCTATCCCAACCCCAAGTCCTGAGCATCACAGGAATTCAATTATACTGACACAAATAATCTGATAATCATACGTTTTCCCCTATATATTTTTCCCCGTAATATATTAACAATGGCAGAGCATGATTTGTGTCTCACTATTTGAGGAAGGAAAAAAACTGAGTGCCATTTTGTCTTTAGTAGTGACGTTGTGTGTCTATGTGACTGTAGCCTAATTAACGAGGGGTGTGGGTGTATGTGTGAGGTCAGCTAGTGTGTGTGTGTGTCAGGGAGGGAGGGGGATAAAAGGCTAGTGTCACACTCTCTAGGGGCTAATACACTAAGTGACTGAGGAATCGGGGAAGACTATAGCTATATCAGGAACTATGTAAGTACACCTTTACACCTTCTCATCTCCTATAGGTAAACTGTCTGGAGATCTGGATTTGAATTGCCCATGACACTGACTAGATGTTCTTGATTTTCAGGTGTTTGTAATAACCTAGCGTCAGGAATTTGTTAAGTGTGATTTTAGTAACTACATAATAATTACTTTGGTAAGTTATTTTAAATGTGTTAAGTTTTTTTATCATTACAATTCAACCATTATTTACCATGATCTGATATTACCATGTATGATATCCTTTTATCTATTAAAGAAGGGGTTTCCCAAACTGTGGGTACTACAAGGGATACGCAAGCAAACAAACTCTAGGCTGTACTTGCAGAGACTCCAATGCGCAATTACTAAAAGTCATCATGCCTTTTTTGTGTTGTCTGAGTTTTTTGTGTTTTTTTGTGTTTTTTGTGTTGTCTGTTGTCTGTTTGATTGATGATGAACAGATGAATACGTGAATGATGGATAAACATTAGCACACCAGCAATTTAGCTTGCTAGTTTTCAAAAGAATATGCGGAGACACTAGGTATACAGATAAGAAAAACAAAGTGAGTTTTGAGGAATACATTTTTTTCTGTGAATGTTTGATCCCTGCAGAAAATGCTGGTATCCTTAAAGCCTTTGCAGTTGGTCGCTGTCATGGTTCTCATCGTCTTCACAGTCAGTCGCTGTCATGGTTCTCATCGTCCTGTCAGTCAGTCGCTGTCAGAAGAATGAAAGGTACGTGACTGGTTCCTCTAAAGCAGGGGTATCAATCATTCTACGGAGGGCAGAGTGTCTGCGGGTTTCTGTTTTTCCTTTCAATTAAGACCTAGACAACCATGTGAGGGGAGTACTAATTAACAACTTTACATAATCAATCAATTACAAAGGGTGGAGTGAAAACCTGCAGACACTCCGTCTTCTGTAGAATGAGTTTGACACATGTGCTCTAAAGCACAGGGATTCAACTCTTACAAGGTCAGGGGCCTGCTGGTTTTATGTTCTACCTGATAATGAATTGCAACCATCTGGTGTTTCAGGGAAACAATGAAAAAATGCAGTGGAACTGGCGTCGAGGTCCAGAGTTGAGTTTGAGGGCTCTAAAGGTTTCTTCCTCTATTTTTAACAACTTTTGAACATACTAGAGGTTGTTGAAGTCTCTTATGTGTTGCTAGCAAACTATACCCTACAGCTCTCTCCTCGAAGTCTAATCTCCTTTATCATATTTCTATCACACTGTTATCTGAACACATTACTGTATTCCTCTCTTCCCTCCTCCTATCGCTGCCTCCCTCTACCCCTGCCCTCCCCTCCTTTCCTCTAACTTCTCTCCACCCCTCCCCTGTCCCCTCCTATTCTCTCTTGCAGGCGAGCAATGACAGAGCACCAGCTGATGCAGGACCATGCAGAGCCTGAAGAGACTCATCTGGTTGTCCAGCCCAGACCCGCTCCTCCTTCCTGCTGTCCCCCGCCGCCCTCAACCCCATCCCGGGCTACACCCCGGGCCTCTCCCCTGCCCTCAACCCCATCCCGGGCTACACCCCGGGCCTCTCCCCTACCCTCAACCCCATCCCGGGCTACACCCCGGGCCTCTCCCCTGCCCTCAACCCTGTCCCGGGCCTCTCCCCTGCCCTCAACCCCATCCCGGGCTACACCCCGGGCCTCTCCCCTGCCCTCAACCCCATCCCGGGCTACACCCCGGGCCTCTCCCGTGCCCTCAACCCCATCCCGGGCTACACCCCGGGCCTCTCCCCTGCCCTCAACCCCATCCCGGGCTACACCCCGGGCCTCTCCCCTACCCTCAACCCCATCCCGGGCTACACCCCGGGCCTCTCCCCTGCCCTCAACCCCATCCCGGGCTACACCCCGGGTCTCTCCCCTACCCTCAACCCCATCCCGGGCTACACCCCGGGCCTCTCCCCTGCCCTCAACCCTGTCCCGGGCCTCTCCCCTACCCTCAACCCCATCCCGGGCTACACCCCGGGCCTCTCCCCTGCCCTCAACCCCATCCCGGGCTACACCCCGGGCCTCTCCCCTGCCGCCCTCAACCCCATCCCGGGCTACACCCCGGGCCTCTCCCCTGCCCTCAACCCCATCCCGGGCTACACCCCGGGCCTCTCCCCTACCCTCAACTTTATCCCGGGCTACACCCGGGGCCTCTCCCCTGCCCTCAACCCCATCCCGGGCTACACCCCGGGCCTCTCCCCTGCCCTCAACCCTGTCCCGGGCCTCTCCCCTGCCCTCAACCCCATCCCGGGTTACACCCCGGGCCTCTCCCCTGCCCTCAGCCAGCCTTGCTGGCTATCAGTCTGGGGAGACCAGCCACAAGCACAAGAGGTCAGTGGAGAGACTTCTAGCCCCCTGAATGTTGCCCTTGAAGAAGCAAACATTAGTGCAGATATGAAAAATTATATTTGTGCAGATACAGTAGGAAACATCCTTCGAGGACACAGAAGGAGAAGGACGAATATTATAACTTCAATTGTAATAAAAATAATAGATAATTTATACTTGAATTATAACCCAGGAGTGCATCATTGCAAAGCCTTTATCTTGACATTGACAATTCATCCACAGATGAACCAGCAAACACGTGTCCTGTGAGGACTCCAGAACGGAGAGTGGAAGCTGGGATAGAGAGTTCCATATGGTCTGGAGCTGGCTTCATAAAGGGATGTAGAGCAGGATAGCTTGACGCACAAGCACACAAACTGCTCACATCACTGACGATGCTGGGATAGTGGAGGTGGCAGGTGATGGGTGAATTCTAGAGCGAGTGAAGGAGAGAGAATATTGACATCAACAGCAACTCAAAATGTATTGACATCGCCTCATCAGAAAGATAAGAAGAATACTACACATCTCATGGTTTGCTGACTAACCTAAAGGGAACTCCAACTAACCTTTATGGCTCTATTCAATCCGTATCGCGGAAGTACAGCGTTACAGCTCCATTGAAATTTAAAGGCAATATTTCCACGTTAGCGGAGACTGCATTCCCAGTAAATTCTGCATTTCGCTACACTCACAATAACATCTGCTAACCATGTGTATGTGACCAATAAGATTTGATTTGCATATGTCGGCTCAATCGGAAATGACCTTTACATTTCTATTGTGTTATCTGTAACGCTGCAGCGACACAGACTGAACAGAGCCCTAAGACTTTCTCTAAGGAGCAGAACCCCATGACTGAAGGTAAGCCTCCAGGCTTCAGCACCATTCCTCCTGAATGTTAGCAGCTGCCCTCATTAACAGCAGTTCATCAGCCAGGGGAATAGCTGTATCTGTTGGTCTGTCTCACTGGGGTCACCCTTGTTAGCTTTATTGCTCTGGCCTATTGGGCTGGCCCCTCACTGGCTTTGCATGAGAACATGTTCCATCTGTGAGATCATCTCTGGGATCAGTCTTGTGACTGCATGTGTCTATGTGTATCCCGGCATACCTGCTTGTCAAGAGTTTGTTTCCAAAACTCTATATCCACCAATTTTTCACATTGTGTTTTTTCAACAGAAATGATTGCTTATGGGTACTTTCATGCTTGTGTAAAATATAACAGTTATTTGTTAGATATTTGTTACACTTCACTGTATAAAAGCTAGCAGTACTACTTATTTATCTGAGAGTGAGCCCGATATATAACATTATGCAAAATAACATGATTATTTGTCTCTATGAAACCATGAAGTAACAGATTTTAAACAGCGTCTGTCATTGAACAATAAACAATAAAAGCTCATTTACCAACATTTCTGAAAATGGTTATCTAGCTTTTTGGAATGAAACTCTTCATGTGTATCTAGCCTGCATAAATGTGCATATGTAGGCCTATCAAATGCATGCATATGTGTGTTCCTCTCCCTTACACTCACTGCGATCACTGCATGATGTCGGCCAGTTTCTCCTGGTAGTACTCATAGTTGTCCTGGCAGTCCTCCCAAGGGGTGAACGTTAGGTCGTTGTTCTCTACAAAAGTGTCCCAGACATAGGTGAAGTCCATGGGCTTCATCATCCTCAGCTTGCACCCCGCTTGAGACAGAGCATTTAGCCCCGCTTGGATCTCTTGCTCCTCCCACTCAAACAGCCGGGCTGAAAATAGGGTCATCTTGATGGTCTTCCTTGCCCGGAGGGCCTCTGCGATCTTAGCCGCGCAGGCCGCACAGGGGCTGGATGACATGTACCTGGGACAGGGGAGGGGGTAAAGATTAATTAGGCACATGTGATGAGGTCATAGAGAGGGTTCTAATCTTTTAATTTAGTGCTGCTAACTTCCTGTGAAACGGGCCACAGCTATCTGTGTAGATACTGTGTGTATGTATGTGTGACTGTGTATTTGACATGTAGTTACCAGGTGACAGTGTATTTGAGAGATACGTACCAGGTGACAGTGTATTTAAGAGATAGTTACCATGCAGGTGACAGTGTACTTGAGAGAGAGTTACCAAGTGACAGTTTATTTGACCGATAGTTACCAGGTGACAGTGTATGTGAGAGATAGTTACAAGGTGACAGTTTATTTGAGCGATAGATACCAGGTGACAGTGTATTTGAGAGATACGCACCAGGTGACAGTGTATTTAACAGCAGGGTCGTAGTCTGGGAGAGTCTGGAGGAAGAAGGCCTGCTCAGCGTGGGCACCTGAGTGTTCATCCTCCAGGTAACCTCTCATCAGACCATCATCAGTTTTCCCCTTGTCCACCAGGTAACACAGGAACGTCTTGTTACGACCTGACGAGTACTCCACATTCTTGAACTGGAACTTGAATGTGAACGGGTCGATGCGGTCCCTGGATGGAGAGGGAATAGGGGGATGGGGTTCATTAACGAATGGGAGAAGGGATCTCTATTGTCAGTACACTATTCAAGGTTATGGAGGTCTGATTGAACATTTTGCCATCCCAAACTTAATTGATTGTGTTATAGTATGTCATATTATTATTATGAAGTGTTTCTTCTAACAATAACAATGTTATATAGTTGTCATTACATTCCTATATCAGACAGACACGTAAACTCCATAGCTTGCATATTAAATATTTTTCAAACCCTCAGGTGGATATTTTTACTGAGACAAGTCAGGTGTACAGTTTCACAACATGACCTATCTGTCTGTTATAACAGCTGTTCACATGTGCCTATCCTTAGATAGCACCCCAGTTACTGTAACATATGTTTCAGTTTTGTTCTCTCCCACAAATATTTACACAATGGAATCTACAACCTGTATTCAGGATGGCTCTAAATACACTCCTGGGGGCATTTTACCCCCTGGATCAGTGACCTCTGTGTCACACCCTGGCCTTAGTATTATTTGTTTTCTTTATTATTTTAGTTAGGTCAGGGTGTGACATGGGGTATGTGTGTGTGTTTGGGGTATTCTATGGTAGAGGGGGTGTTGGTGGTAGTGTATGGGTTTGTGTTGAGTGTATGTATCTAGCTGTGTCTATGGTTGTGTGGAGTTTTCTAGGTAAGTCTATGGTTGCCTGAATGGGTTCTCAATTAGAGACAGCTGGTTTCTGTTGTCTCTAATTGGGAACCATATTTAAGGCGATCATGGGCTTTAGCTGTTTGTGGGTCATTGTATATGTCTAACGTAAGTAGTTTGTGTGTGCACTTGCGTTTTAAGTTTCACGATCGTTTGTTGTTTTTGTTAGTTTGTATAAGTGTTACGTGTTCATCTTCGTCGTTGTAAATGAAAGAAGATGTATTCATATCATGTTGCGCCTTGGTCCTCTCATTCACGTCAAGACGATCGTGACACTCTGTGTAATTTAAAACCAGACAAACAAAGACACACCGAAACAGGGGAGCAGAGGGGGTGGCTGCCTGGCTGGAACAGCAGACAGATGAAAGAGCTGGCAGCAGGGCAGGGCAGGGTAGAGCAAGCAGAAAGACAGAAGTACAGGGCTAATTTTAGTGGACTAGCTCTGTATTATTAGCCCTCTGACTCAATGACCCACTTCAACATGAACCATGGCAAGACCAGGGCAGGCCCAGCAGGCCTTTGTGTGGCCCGCGGCAGCGGCCAAGATCACCCCACTGGTACAGTGCATGGTAAGTACTAATTGCACAGGACAGAGGTACAGTACTACACTATCTAGCTAGAAACACAATTATATTCACAAACCCTGATCTTCACCCCTATTATAGCCCTAACCCTAAGATGAAAACAAGAGCAAATAGCTTATACTTGTGCTCATCAGTTTGGACAATATTGCCACGTTGTCCCTGTCTAGTAATCATCTAGGCAGTTATATTTGGTGATGTGGTCAGATGGTGATAACAGTCACTTGAAACGATAGTTTTAGTGCCTCACCACAAACTAAAAGAAGTGCATCCTCTAGCCTTGTAAAAACGACTTTTACCATATGTTCTTCAAATCTGTCACACCTCTCCAGTTCTTCCTCTCAATAAGGTATGTCCAAGGATTCTGGAAACCTGACCCAGTTCAAATGTTTTGATTATGAGACGGCAATTTTGAAAATGGCAGAGCCGAGTCATGTGTGTGTCTAATGGAGGCTTTCAGTGGATGGCTAGTCAACTGTGAAGTGAATCCTACAGTAATCATTGAGTAATCCACAGGCTCTGTCCACAGAGAAGTAATCCACAGGCTCTGTCCACAGAGAAGTAATCCACAGGCTCTGTCCACAGAGAAGTAATCCACAGGCTCTGTCCACAGAGAAGGGTGTTGTTTATCCCTTTGATTTCGTCAAATATGTGCTATACAGTACATATTGAATTTTGTTGCAGTGTCAACAAATTTACCCCCCAACACAGTGACACCCAAAAGATGACAAAAATCCACCAGATGGTGGGGTGATAAAAACAAAGCCAGAGGGTATTTCCGTACCCTGGGCCGCTCCTATAAACCAAGACTCTCACATCTCATCCACCCTGCACAGAATCCTAAATACAGATCAACTCAGAATGGAAAAATCCCATAAAGCTGTAATTTAACCAAGCCCCTCACTGCTGCAACATGACCCAGTATGCTAACACACCAACACACAGGGGATAACCCAATGACTGTTCAACTTTACAGGCCTCTAATGGTCAACCAATGACTGGGCCGGATGGAATTTGTGGAAGCACATTTAAGCCCCCAGAAGTCCATTGAAATAAATGCCTGTGGAATGGATTTAACCAGATTCTACCAAACATGGAAACATACTCTATTATTGATTAGATAAGCAGACAACACTATGAAGATAATGAAAACTTTCGATGAAACTATCTTGTACAGTTTACCTTAATTTTGTATATAATTTTACTTTATGGTAAAACTCGGTGGCTATGTTCTGCCTGACATTTGGCTACTTATTTTAGAGTGACACTGCTGTCACAATGTTAAGTCGAATGTACAATCACAACAAAACCACTGTGGACGTTCCAGTGTTTCACAGAGTTCTAGTGTTCAACAGAGTTCTACGGTGTTCCACGGCATTCTAAACCCATTTCCTCCTGTCACATTGGAATGATAGTGGATATCTCTCTCCATAATGGGAGAAGCAACCCTCATCATCCCTCTAAAGGTCATTAGGCAACACTTCAGTTCTCTGTCTACTTTGGTAACAACTATGTAATTACTCAGCTATAGATATTAATTGCAGATTATTATACAGTAGGAAACAATACATGAATTGTGATTCCATGTCACTTTGTGCCCCCAACATAAAACATGAGATCAAAGCAGCAGGAGACAGAGACATACAGTACAGACACACATGGTATCTGTTGTCACCCACCCTTCCATGATCTCCCAAGGAGGCAGCTCAATGGGTTCGTACTCTCCATTTGCTTCATTAGCCTCCACCGCCCCGTTAGCCATGGCTTTATTAGCTGTGGCTCCCTCCTCCATTGGGACCTCTCTGTTCCCCTCCACCTTCTCCCCAACCACCAGGACCTTTTCCTCTTTCTTCACTAAACTTGACTTCACCTCCCTCTTCATCTCCGTCTTCACCTCTTTCTTGATCTCCACCGCTGTCTTTGTTGTCCTCTCTTTCTTCCTCACCATCAGTTTGCTGTTGGTAGTAGCACCCTTCTTGTCTGCCATGGTGACTGGTCTGGGAATGGTAGTCCTGTGAGTGTGAGGTGTGTGTGTGTGAGTGAGGTAAATGAGAAGGGGAGGTGGCTAGGGTCTGGGGGTTGAAGCAGAAATAGGGAAAGAAGACAGGAGGGTTACAGAGAGAGAGATAGAGGGGGACAGGGGGTAGCAGAGAGAGAGATAGAGGGGGACAGGGGGTAGCAGAGAGAAAGTGAGAGACAAGGAGTGGGGGTGAGAGAAATAGAGAGGAGTGGTAGCACAGTGAGTGAGGGATGAGGGATACGGGGCAGTGGCAGGGGCAGGGGCAGGCAGAGAGAGAGAGAGAGAGAGTATGGATAAGGGGGACAGGCAGCTGCTGCTCTTACTCCAGCCAGGTCTATTAAAAGACACAAGGGGGAGGGGACCTGACTCACCGCTGATGCCCCTCTGTTGTAGCAGGAGAGAAGGCAGGGAGGGGAGAAGGCAGGGAGTGGGAGGGACTCCAACGGAGCCTTGATATTTATTCAATTTAATTTGTAGTTGTACAAAGAGAGAAGGGGGTGGTTGCATTTTGGGAAGGTAGGGAGGGGGAAGAGAGAAGTGCTTGTTGAGGGGAGGGTAGCTCGTGGAGAAAGCAGACTGATTGATATAAGGTTTGGGGAGGGGGAAGAGGTGGGGGGGGGGGAGAGGGGAGAGGGAGAGCAGAGGGGAAGGAAGGTGCTATAAGATGGAGGGTGCAGATGCTCAGAGTGTTCATGTCAGTGGGTTAATAGATAAACGATACTGGGCTCCTGATTTTCTGAGAGTAGGTTCACACTTTAGGCTTGAGCTCTGGATGGTCTTTTCGTCAAAGGCTCGAAAATAGGGTCACAATGCTATCCAATACCTTGGATCTCAGGTTGAACGTTTACAGTCATAAAAGAGAAGGCCAATGGTGTCTGCGGATCTACATCCAATATGACTGTTAGCTAATAGCATTACCTTCTGACACACTGTGCTTGTAGACCTTCGCTAGTCTACTTTGTCACTGTGCACTTGTAAAACGACATAGAATATGTTGTATACGATATGAGTTTGCCAGTGAAGATAATAAAGGAAACATTGTGACAGTTTACTTTCAATCACCTCCACGGCCTTGGCCCATTGAACATGCTCTATTTTTACCATCCACTGCAGTGAACCGTTCCCAGTATATAGAAACAGTACAGTGTTTAAAGAAACAGATCTGTGACTACAGTAAATCTTCCTCTGGGTAACTCAATGCTGAGGGGGTTTTCCTATCTTCAGCACCACCTGCCGTGCTCCCAGCTTCCTAAAGGGTTCTCTGTGGGTTATCTCTGTGGGTTATCTCTGTGGGTTATCTCTGTGGGTTATCTCTGTGAGTTATCTCTGTGGGTTATCTCTGTGGGTTATCTCTGTGGGTTATCTCTGTGGGTTATCTCTGTGGGTTATCTCTGTGGGTTATACGTGGAAATGCAAAATGCCAAATAGAATTAGCTGGTCAGTCACCATTCAAACATACAGTCAAATAGTAATCGCTGAATATGGACCTGATCATTTATACCAATGACGCTGTGATTATTAAATGATCCTCATATTACATTTTGCTTTGATTTGAGGTTTGGGATTTGAAGGCATTACAGTATTAAAGCTAGAACCCTTAATTGAAACAATCACAAAGCGGCTCCCCTTTCGCTAAGAAGATATGGAATGGGGCTGGGAATATGTAACCACTCAAATTCATATGCAGAGCTATGGGTGGAAGGATTGACCATCCATGATATCAAATGTATAGTTTTAACCATGTTTTGAATTTATATAGTGTATGTTTACATTTACATAGTTTCCAAACACTGGAGTAAAACAAGCTTATATTTGGGGTTCTGATGGGGTACTACTGTTGAACTAAGCTCATGAGGCATTTTTAAGTTATATTCTCCAAGAATCAATGGGAATATATCATTAATTTATAAGTCCACAAATATATGTGGCAGCTAAGGATTCTAATATAAGTGGGTAGTTTGACACTGTCCTGCACTTTCACTGTTGTTCCACCAGAGGGGAGTGTGAGTGTGTGTGTAGTAACAAGAGGAGGACGCTTCATTGACTATCACCATTCTCTCTCTCCCTCTCTCTCTGTCACACACACACACACACACGGTGAGGTCATTGCTGAGGTCCATAGTCTGGTCCCAGATTCTCAGATATGACATCACTGTGTGAACATCAACCAGTTAGGGAAGATGGGCAGAGAGCCCCCCCACCCCCATCCCCTCAGCACAGTTTCTGTTTTCCACTGCTTTCTCTTCTTTGCCCTCTTTCACTCTACTATCTCTCTCGCACGCTTTCTTGCTACCTCTTTCTCCCTCCTCTCCCTCTTCTCTCTCAGCTCTACAGATCCCCTTTGTACTGAGACCACTCTCTGGCCAGGGCGTTTCCTCTGTAACTCATTAGCCTGTGTGGCGGAGGGGGTTGAGGCTGAGCTAAAGGGATATGGGTGGGGGGATGGAAGGGTTAGTGAATGTGTAACTGACATTTTCTCCTCTACCAGACCGTGGCTGCCCAACAACATACCAGTTCCCTAAAACCGATCTCACAATTACTGTTTGACCTGATTCAAGGTTGTTGTTTCACTCATTTTGTAACAAAATGATGCATTAGGATCCCCATTAGATGTTGTGAAAGCAGCAGCTACTCTTCCTGGGGTCCACACAGAACATAAAACATTCCATAATACAGAACTTCATACATTTTAAAATGGCACACACAGCCTACATATCAATACATATTTTTTATTTATCTAGGCAAGTCAGTTATGAACAAATTCTTATTTACAATGACGGCCTAAGAACAGTGGGTTAACTGCCTTGTTCAGACACAGAACAACATATTTAACCTTGTTAGCTCAGGGATTTGATTGCGCAATCTCTTGGTTACTGGCCCAACGCCCTAACCACTAGGCCACCTGCAGCCATAGAGTCGTGACGCGTCATTCAGGGCAGGTGGGGCAGAGCCCCACATAAAAAAAGAGATATATATATATATATATATATATATACAACTTGCCTGTTTTGCATGTTATTTTGGCATTAATATGTGTCACATATCAGTTTGCAAATAATGTTTAAAAAAACATATAATTGAGATAATAAACCCGCATACAAACATGGTCTTTTTTGTTTTCTTGAGTAAGGCATCTCCAAAATGCAGGTGTTTATGTCTAGCTCAGTGCTTTCTGTGGTGGTGAGGCAAGCCAAAAGAAAATACAGAGGGCTGCGTTGTGATTGGCTCAGTGTTCTGTCACTCATGGGGACTCTACATCACCACCAAGTAAAAGGGTAGACATCAACAATTCTAGCCCCTTGGGTGCTGCCATAGAGTTACATTAGAAGTGCCCATCCAAGAAGACTCAAGATCATTGGCCACAGATAAAATGACGTCAAATCATGTTATATGTGCAGTAGCTTTGATTGGACTGATCATGTCAACATCATACTTTCAAAATCTTAGCTAGCAGTCATCATCATGAATCAAGTCGACAATCTACTGGCAAATCCTTTTTAATCCTTATGGTATGAAGAGAAATTATAGATATAATGTGTCGGTGCTCATCGGCCATTAGATATAAACATTGCACAACATGTTGGAAATCGCAAATTCAACAATGAGTGGTTTGGAAGGAATCAGTGAGAGTGGCTGTGTGGTCTCATATCTGGGATTACGGGGCACTTTGTCAATAAAGCATGATTTGTGCCACTCTCAAAACAACTGTTAACTCGAAACTGCGAAAACTTGACTTCAATGAGTTCAAGAAAACTGGGAAGTCAGGAATAAATGAGGTCCGACTGTGAAAATACGTTTTGAATGGTCATCAAACTCGGAATTGTAAATCCAGCCTCTGTCTAGAGCTACGACCTGAAGATCAATGACGTCATCATGATTCAGCCTTGTTTTTTTCAGTTTCCAGTTGTTTTGAAAGCACCATAAATCCAGAAGATGCCAGACTTTGGTGACAAAATTTGCCCACGAAGGACTGCGGCGCCACCTTCCTGGTCACGTGAGCACAACAAGGTGAGTCCAAAGATGTATTGTATGTATTGTATGCTGCATAAATGATAATATGCCAGGGAGATATGTACAGTATACTGTAGTTAAGTAATACTAAGTGTATGTTGTGTAGTAAGACATGAGTAGTCCATGTGCCCCTAATAATTCAGTCTCTTTACCCCTCTTTATTTCGCCTACTGTTATGATTTGGTGGTGCACATGTAGCCTAAAACCTGTTTTAGAGAAATGTAATCATCGAATATTGTAAGCACTTTCATTGTCTGCTTATATGCCCCTTTTATTTATCCGACAGTTCTGACTTGGTGTACAGTGAAAACACCGTAAGAACGGCCCATGTTCTGAATTCTGTCGCTGTACTTTTCATAAGTGCTAAACAAATAGTTATATTGACTACGTCCGTCCTAGCTCACTCTTTAATTTCTTAATCGAAATTACAGAATGCCTCCTCGTCCGCTTATGCCATAGTTTGTACACCTCAATTGTCATTAGAAACCACATTTGCTTAAGCAAGTCAGCCATGTCAGCTATGTTTTTCTAAAAGGAAGTAAATGATGCTGAATGAACTGTTTCGCTGCCAGACAAGGCTCCGCTGATAGCCAGGTGTAGCAGTGGTAAGGTGTTGGGACTGCTGTTAGGACTCTGCTGTTGGTACAGCTTTATGTAGGCCCTAACAGTTTGTGGGCACTGTTTGTCACCATTATAGTGCAATTGATGTATTGTTTAGTGCTGTGTATTGTAGTGACTTTGAGGCATCCCACTTAAAAACAAATCCCCTACCAAGATGTACATGCTAAAATCGACACTGAATACATACATCCCAAAATATAGGTCAAATAGGGGAGAGGTGTTGTGCCGTGAAATGTTGCTTTATCTGTTTTTTAAAACCAGGTCTTTTGTTCATTTGCGGAATATGAGGTGGAAGGAAGTTCCATGCAATAATGGCTCTATAATGCTGTAAGCTTTCTTGAATTTGTTCTGGATTTGGGGGCTGTGAAAAGACCACTGGTGGCATGTCTGATGAGGTAAGTGTGTGTATTAGAGCTGTGTGTAAGTTGACTATGCAAACAATTAGTAATTTTCAACACATTAATGCTTCTTATAAAAATAATAACTCATGTAGTCAGTCTCTCCTCAACTCTTCTTCTTTTTTTTACATGAAGTTTCTATTATTTCAATTCATAGGATTCATACAATACATTTATAGATCTATTTTTGAATCCCCACAACCCCCTACCGGCAATCTGATAGCATGTCAAATAAATAATGAGAAAAAAAAATGTATATTACACTCACGTTGGTAACAATGATTCGGGAGACAGGCGCAGGAATGCGTAATAGGCTTTTTTATTATACCCCAAATTACGACGTGCCGGGTAAGGGCACGGGGACGAAGACGAAGACCAAACAAACACGTAACAAAAACACAGGGTTGAAACCAAAATAAAAGAGCGAGGAGTACCACGAATAAATAACACACGCGCACAATGATTAACACACGGGACGAGACCTGTAATCATCTGGCAATCCACAAGGGCACGCAAACCAAAACACACAGCACAGGTACTCACACGCACCAACGGACATTGTAATAATAATAGACAGCACCATGGTGAACAAAGGGCACATATATACAAAGGGCACATATACACTGCTCAAAAAAATAAAGGGAACACTTAAACAACACAATGTAACTCCAAGTCAATCACACTTCTGTGAAATCAAACTGTCCACTTAGGAAGCAACACTGATTGACAATAAATTTCACATGCTGTTGTGCAAATGGAATAGACAAAAGGTGGAAATTATAGGCAATTAGCAAGACACCCCCAAAAAAGGAGTGATTCTGCAGGTGGTGACCACAGACCCCTTCTCAGTTCCTATGCTTCCTGGCTGATGTTTTGGTCACTTTTGAATGCTGGCGGTGCTTTCACTCTAGTGGTAGCATGAGACGGAGTCTACAACCCACACAAGTGGCTCAGGTAGTGCAGTTCATCCAGGATGGCACATCAATGCGAGCTGTGGCAAAAAGGTTTGCTGTGTCTGTCAGCGTAGTTTCCAGAGCATGGAGGCGCTACCAGGAGACAGGCCAGTACATCAGGAGACGTGGAGGAGGCCGTAGGAGGGCAACAACCCAGCAGCAGGACCGCTACCTCCGCCTTTGTGCAAGGAGGTGCACTGCCAGAGCCCTGCAAAATGACCTCCAGCAGGCCACAAATGTGCATGTGTCAGCATATGGTCTCACAAGGGGTCTGAGGATCTCGTCTCGGTACCTATTGGCAGTCAGGCTACCTCTGGCTAGCACATGGAGGGCTGTGCGGCCCCACAAAGAAATGCCACAGCACCATGACTGACCCATCGCCAAACCGGTCATGCTGGAGGATGTTGCAGGCAGCAGAACGTTCTCCATGGCGTCTCCAGACTCTGTCACGTCTGTCACATGTGCTCATGTACTCAGTGTGAACCTGCTTTCATCTGTGAAGAGCACAGGGCGCCAGTGGCGCATTTGCCAATCTTGGTGTTCTCTGGCAAATGCCAAACGTCCTGCACGGTGTTGGGCTGTAAGCACAACCCCCACCTGTGGACGTCGGGCCCTCATACCACCCTCATGGAGTCTGTTTCTGACCGTTTGAGCAGACACATGCACATTTGTGGCCTGCTGGAGGTCATTTTGCAGGGCGCTGGCAGTGCACCTCCTTGCACAAAGGCGGAGGTAGCGGTCCTGCTGCTGGGTTGTTGCCCTCCTACGGCCTCCTCCACGTCTCCTGATGTACTGGCCTGTCTCCTGGTAGCGCCTCCATGCTCTGGACACTACGCTGACAGACACAGCAAACCTTTTTGCCACAGCTCGCATTGATGTGCCATCCTGGATGAACTGCACTACCTGAGCCACTTGTGTGGGTTGTAGACTCCGTCTCATGCTACCACTAGAGTGAGAGCACCGCCAGCATTCAAAAGTGACCAAAACATCAGCCAGGAAGCATAGGACCTGAGAAGTGGTCTGTGGTCACCACCTGCAGAATCACTCCTTTTTTGGGGGTGTCTTGCTAATTGCCTATAATTTCCACCTGTTTTCTATTCCATTTGCACAACAGCATGTGAAATTTATTGTCAATCAGTGTTGCTTCCTAAGTGGACAGTTTGATTTCACAGAAGTGTGATTGACTTGGAGTTACATTGTGTTGTTTAAGTGTTCCCTTTAATTTTTTGAGCAGTGTATATATTACATAGTAAATCTACTGAACAATACATCATATAGCCTCAGAAATAGTGACAAATTATTGAAACACATTCAGGAATGTAAATGCCCATTGGTTAAGAGTTCATAGATGTCCGCTGCTCCAGAGACGACAACTTGGCCCTGTGGATTCTGACCGTGGAGAGCTCCATAACTACAATTTCCTTAAATGTGAGGAGCCATTGTTGCAATGGTAACTGATGAGGTGGAATCCACCAATGTACAATCATTTTCTTAGCATCTGTAGTTCCTGCCAACCACACTCTCCATTGGCGTACTGACAAGTGCAAATCAGAGTCAGATTAAATTCTGCCATTAGATTCAAAAGTGATGTTGCTTTGTGATAAGTACAGAGATGACATCGTTGATTTTCCTCCAGAATTCAACCACCCCCGGGCATTTCCACAGCACATGCTGAAAAGTACCAAGGTCCCCTATGGTGCAGAACTCACATAATGGTGATGGACTAATACCATGGGATGTTAGAGGTTCTATGGCAAAAATAAATAAAAAACATTGGTGATTGGGGTTTCTATATGATCCAGGTATATGTTTGCATACTCTCTCCCAATTTATTTGTCTCTCAGCAAGTGTAAAATCCTTTTTCCATACAGTGGATAGGGTTAATGGTTTTTGTGCTAGAATTAATTGACAATAGATAAAGTATAAATACCCTTCTTAGACCAAGAATCTGATTTAAATGTTTATTTACCTGCTAATAATTATTATTTGAGTGCCATATTGGAGAGTATGAATGCCATTTAAGATTAGGTCTCATATGTTTTTCTGTAGCTTTCCACACATTTACTGAGTCTGCTATAATGGGTCCAAACAATAAGGCACATTTTTTAGGAGTCAATCCAGAAAATAATAAATATTGTAATCTAATTGGTGAAACTATTGACTCTTCTTCAGCACGCCAAGGAACAGAAGCCTCTGGGTGTAACCAGGTCTTCAGGAAATTCATATGGAATAATAGGTGATACAATTTTAGATTTGGAACTGCAAGTCCACCTGATGCTTCTGTTCTCCGGAGTGTTGCATATTTAATCTGTTGTGTCTTTTCTCCCCCAAATGAACTTCTTCATGACAGAGTCAAGTTTAGACCAATAGTCTATAGTAGGAGGCAGTGGTAACATGGAACTCATAAAATTGATACGAGGGGATGACATTCATTTTAATAATTGAGATTCTAGCATGCAAAGAAGTGGACATAGTGTGCCATCTTTTTATGTCTTTATGTATCTTTTGAAAGGTTTCTCAGTAGTTATTCCTGCAACTATTGTGAAATAGAGGGGGATATGGTAATGTCGGTGATTTGTTTCTTCACTTGGATCATGGGTGGTAGTTGCACGCTTCCCATAGCTGAGTTAAGAGGTAGTAGAGCAGAACAGATGTCTCACGTTTTGAGGGATTGGCATGCTGACTGCAAGAATGTCCACCAGAGCTGTTGTCAGAAAATATGTTAATTTCTCTACCATAAGCTGCCTCCAACGTCGTTTTAAAGAGTTTGGCAGTACGTCCAACCGGCCTCACAACCACAGACCACATATAACCACACCAGCCCAGGACCTCCACATTCGAATTCTTCATCTGCGGGATCGTCTGAGACGAGCCACACGGACAGCTGATGAAAGTGAGGAGTATTTATGTCTGTAACAAACCCCTTTTTGGTGGACCTATGCCCTTCAAGGCCCACCCATGGCTGCACCCCTGCCCAGTCATGTGAAATCCATAGATTACGACCTAATGAATTTATTTAAATTGACTGATTTCCTTATATGAACTGTAACTCAGTAACATCTTTGAAATTGTTCAGTAATTAATCAAATCAAAGTCAGGTTTAGACCTTACAGTCAAGTCGTGCCGCTCTGTTCTTGGCCAGCTGCATCTTAACAAGGTCTTTCTTTGCAGCACTTGACCACATGGCTGGACAATAATCAAGATAAAACTAGGGCCTGCAGGCAGGTCGTCGAAATTGGTTGTCTATCCATGTCCTGAGGACGTCGCGAAATGCCTTCAAAACCAGCCACTAGGAGCATTGTGGATGGGGTTGTTGGATAGGCTTAATCACATGACTCATGACTGTTTTTTAATTTGGGGTTTTGTCCCTATCCCAAACCTTCACCCGTATCTTAACCATTTGGAATGAGTGCCTAAATGTAATGTTTTAACCCGATCACAAACCTTAACCCTCACCTTAACCATTCGCAATGAGTGCCTAAACTTATTTGACATTTGGAGAGACTTTGAAATTTAACATTTGGAGAATGTGGATGAACGTCTAATTCTTCAGTAAGACTATGAGACCTTACACACACACACACCCACACCCAACCCAGCCTCACTAGCAGTGACAGTAGCAGTGAGTAATGGCGAGGTAAGAAAAAGGAGACTGACAACAAGTGATGGAATTTATCCGGTTGACACCACACCAGTGAG
Organism: Salvelinus fontinalis; assembly: GCF_029448725.1. Lineage (NCBI taxonomy): Eukaryota > Metazoa > Chordata > Actinopteri > Salmoniformes > Salmonidae > Salvelinus > Salvelinus fontinalis. The sequence continues at coordinate 28,902,298 of NC_074682.1, read as the reverse complement.
CCTTCAAGGCATGAAACTACAAGTCATGAAAGCCTATGTCTCTACACCAACCAGTCCAACAACATTCCTGCCGACAGCCCGGTTTTCCATTTTGCCATGGATAGGAAAGGAAGGCGAGGGGCCTAATAGGCGTTATGACATTTTGGGGAAATTATGGTCGAGGTTATCAGGTGAGATCACTAAAGAAGGCAAAGCCGTTACAAAACAACACCTGTCCGGTTATAACCATAGACTCTTAACTAGAAGATCTCTGATGATTTATTGATTCTATAAACTCTGATAAAACTCGAATAAAGCCATTGTATACTGACAACATGCCGATACTGTGACGGGAAATGCTATTTATAGTCTCTTATCTGTTTACTCAGTAAGGCAATGATAATATTTATCCTTTAAAGTCAAAGCCTTACATCACTCAAACCTTGTACTTTAAGACCCCTTTCCAAGGAAAATAAATGATGCACATGCATTATGTAGAACTTAAACCATTATCACCCTTTGAATGATATGAGCTAAGATACTCAGGCCTCAGTCTTTGCTCTGAAGAATCCCATCCATGCATTGACTTTGTCAGACACTAGGAGGTGACAGTGAACCACAACAACCCACAGTCCCCTGCCGACTGCACTGAAAACCACAACACCAAACACACACCTTAACCAGGCTCTACAGCACACAATCAAATGATTACATCTATTTGCGGAATGGTTTATTGTCCCACTAATTGCAGACAGGATCCAGGGTCCATTCAGCCTAAAGTCAAACAACTCAACTGTCTCTGCTCTGTGCCCAATTTTCGGTTAAGTTTTCTTTTTGTTTTTATTTGCCTTGTAATTTTTTTGTTGGTGGGTGGGGCGTTACAGGAACAATAGTAATTTCAATTTACACACTTAGTTTATACCACAAGTAACCATAGGCTGACACTCAAAAAAAATATATACATACAGTGCATTCGGAAAGTATTCAGACTCCTTGACTTTTTCCACATTTTGTTACGTTACAGCCTTATTCTAAAATTGTTAAAAACTTCTTTGTGATAGGGGGCAGCATTTTCACTTTTGGATGAATAGCGTGCCCAGAGGGAACTGCCTCCTACTCAGTCCCAGATGCTAATATATGCAAATTATTATTAGTATTGGATAGGAAACACTCTAAAGTTTCTAAAACTGTTTGAATGATGTCTGTGAGTATAACAGAACTCATATGGCAGGCAAAAACCCGAGAAAAAATCCAAACAGGAAGTGGGAAATCGGAGGTTTGTAGTTTTTTTACTCAGCCCCTATCGAATTCACAGTGGGATATGGGTTATATTGCACTTCCTAAGGCTTCCACTAGATGTCAACCATCTTTAGAATGTTGTTTCAGGCTTCTACAGTGAAGGGCGGCCGGATGGGAGCTGTTTGACTAAGGGGTCTGCCAGCAGCCTCGTTCTCAGTCACACGCATTTCACATGAGAGGTATCTCTCGTTCCATTGCTTTTCTACAGACAATTGAATTCTCCGGTTGAAACATTACTGAACATTTAAGATAAAAACATCCTAAAGATTGATTCTATACTTAGTTTGACAAGTTTCTTTGACCTGTAATATAACTTTTTGAACTTTTCGTCCGACTGGACCTGAACGCGCTTTTGGATTTGTTTACCAAATGCCCTAACAAAATAAGCTATTTTGACATAAATGGACATAAATTATGGACATTATCGAACAAAACAAACATTTATTGTGGAACTGCGATTCCTGGGAGTGCATTCTGATGAAGATCATCAAAGGTAAGTGAATATTTATAATGGCATTTCAGACTAATGTTGACGGTGCAACATGGCGGATATTTCTTTTGGCTGGTTTGGGCTCTGAGCGCCGTTCTCAGATTATGCTTTTTCCGTAACGTTTTTTTGAAATCTGACACAGCGGTTGCATTAAGAAGAAGTTTATCTAAAGTTCCATGCATAACACTTGAATTTTCATCAACATTTATAATGAGTATTTCTGTGAATTCATGTGGCTCTCTGCAAAATCATAGCATGTTTTTGAACTACTGAACATAACACACCAATGTAAAATTAGATTTTTGGATATAAATATGCACTTTATCGAACAGAAAATACATGTATTGTGTAACATGAAGTCCTATGAGTGTCATCTGATGAAGATCATCAAAGGTTAGTGATGAATTTTATCTCTATTTGTGCTTTTTGTGACTCCTCTCTTTGGCGGGAAAAATGGCTGGGTTTTTCTGTGACTTGGTGGTTGACCTAACATAATCATTTGTGGAGCTTTCGCTGTAAAGCATTTTTGAAATCAGACTGTGTCTGGATTAATGAGAATTGTATCTTTAAAATGGTGCCTAATACTTGTATGTTTGAGAAATTTGATTTATGAGATTTCTGTTGATTTGTATTTGGCACCCTGCAATTTCATTGGCTGTTGCCTGTTGGCGGAACCCCAGTCCTAGACACGTTAAATAAAACAAATCCTCATCAATCTACACACAATACCCCATGATGACAAACCAAGTGTCTTTATTGAGAGATAAGGAGCTTTGGTTTCTGATGAAGCTTAGGTCCACTGTTCACACAGCCGTTCACAAAGGTTCATTTGGAAGGGGTGTAAATACAGTAGTAATTTCGCAATTGTAAAAAAAAAAAAGGTAAAGACGCCCCCCAGTGCTCTCACTATCGCCCCCTATCTTTGATAAAAAAAACTGATTAAACTATTTCCAAAAATTCTGTTGTTCCGTCTCAAAACGTACTTACCCAAACTGATACATCCAGACCAAAGTTTGTTTAAAAACAATTATCCTCAAATAACCTTCCAATTCTGCTATCTTATTTAATTGTGATTTATTCAGCACAGATGCAAATGCAGTTGCAGTGTTTTTAATAAAACATTTAATGGTGTCACCATAAAATCTGAAGATCATCAACTTTTTGATAGTCATTATGAATTCATTCAATTCATTTTCAAATTGTTAACAGAAAGTAGGATTTTGTAGTAAGGAAACATTACAGTGCCATATTGAGGCTCTTTTAGTAGATTCTAAAATGTGTATCTGGCAGTAATACGCATGATGATAATAGTACGAAATCGATTCGGGAAAATTCTTTGTGCCTTTTTTAATAGAAAGTGTACTCTTACAGTTATGAGCTTGCCAGGCATCAATAAGGTTGTAATCAGAGAGCATACTGTATGTTGGAGTGCCTTGGTTGCCTGTGGATTGTAGATGGTCTTGTTAAAATTGTCATGCATGTGAAGAATGGCATTCATGTCTGTCCCAATAACCATTTGGAATTCAGTTAATTCTAACAATGTGCTGTTAAGAAAAATCTAAAAACTTAGGATCATATGAATTTGGAGCATACACATTAACTAAGGCAACTTTCTTTCCATTATGGATACATTTAAGGAAAGTGATTCTGACTTCTTGGTCTTCTCCTTTACCAAAGATGGTGATTTTGAGTTTCTTATGTATCATTATGATTACACCTTAGGTTCAGCTCTCTTTGATCCAGATGCAGTTTCATCTAATGACACATTGACCGGGAGCCAGTTATTAATTAGGCTACACCGTGCCTCTCCCCCTTAGTTCCATGTCTCCGTAGCTTCCAGTTAGAATGTACTCAAGATGCTGCACCCCAACATATTACACCTGTATAACCAGAAAATCCTATAGGATTAAGGTCATGTTTCAAGAAACAGAAACAGACTAGACTACTAAATTAATTTGGCTTGAGTTTCTGAGGTAGATGGCATCACCTGAGGATTGCTTCTGGGTTAGCTTGTATAGCAGTGATCCCAGTACTAAGTATTGTAGGGCTTAGAGTGAGCAGCAACAGAGTGTAAGCGAACTGACACAGTTTGCCTACTCAGCCTTACTGGCCTAGTCTACAACACATCTCTGCCACCACCCACTACGACCTCTGCAAACAAAGCCAATCACAAAAAAATGACCCTGCACTATTATCCTACAACTGCACATTTGCCTGTTTGCACTCTCTGCCACTTTGCACCCTGCCACGGACTGGCTCTTAACGCATATACGCCCCCCATTGCACATCATTCTGTAAAATTGTTTTGCTTATACACCTTTTACATGCATCATTTAAAGTGTAGTTTATAGTGTTTACACTGTAGTCTGTCGTATTTTAGATTACAGTGTTTATAGTGTACGTTGACTGTAAATTCTTGTCTATATACTCTGTCTGTACATATTGTGTATGTCATTATATTGTGTATATTCTGTTTATTGTGGCAGAATTATTTCACCAGGTTATACAGTATTCCTGGTAACTGTGAATGCACTTGGTGAATAAAAGTGATTATGGCAACTGAACCTGCGTTATGGTAACCGTATTGAGTGAGTGACTTGCAGTGATAGGTCCTGCCGTTGGGTAAACGTGTGGAGCTGGCTGAACCAGTCCACTCGGCCAAACTGAAACAGGAGATAATGTTACTGAGAGGACTGTGAAAGCTTCAGAGTCAGTGTCAACAGTAAATAATGGAACAAATTACTTAATTCCTTAGAGATAAACAAAGAGGTGACAGCGATGGTGGCTATTACATAATAAAACAAACTAGATCAACCATGACTGTTGATTAATTAGGAATGTTTACAGTGACATCATCCTGTAGTTCTGTTCTTAGACTCACAACAGCCCCCTCACTCTCACCACCACCACCCCATCCTCTCGTCCTCTCTCTCACCCATTCAACTCCCACTCCATTCCACCCCATCCTCTCGTCCTCTCTCTCACCCATTCAACTCCCACTCCATTCCACCCCATCCTCTCGTCCTCTCTCCCACCCGTTCAACTCCCACTCCATTCCACCCCATCATCTCGTCCTCTCTCTCACCCGTTCAACTCCCACTCCATTCCACCCCATCCTCTCATCCTCTCTCACCCGTTCAACTCCCACTCCATTCCACCCCATCATCTCGTCCTCTCTCTCACCCGTTCAACTCCCACTCCATTCCACCCCATCCTCTCGTCCTCTCTCTCACCCGTTCAACTCCCACTCTATTCCACCCCATCCTATCGTCCTCTCTCTCACCCGTTCAACTCCCACTCCATTCCACCCCATCCTCTCGTCCTCTCTCTCACCCGTTCAACTCCCACTCCATTCCACCCCATCCTCTCGTCCTCTCTCTCACCCGTTCAACTCCCACTCCATTCCACCCCATCCTCTCGTCCTCTCTCTCACCCGTTCAACTCCCACTCCATTCCACCCCGTCCTCTCTCTCACCCGTTCAACTCCCACTCCATTCCACCCCATCCTCTCGTCCTCTCTCTCACCCGTTCAACTCCCACTCCATTCCACCACATCCTCTCGTCCTCTCTCTCACCCGTTCAACTCCCACTCTATTCCACCCCATCTGCTCATCCTCTCTCACCCCTTCAACTCTCCCTCCATTTTACCCCATTCTTCTGTCTTGCCTTTCCATTCAACACACCCACCAATGCTCCTGAGCTTCACCATGGAGAGAAGGGAGGGGGCTAAGAGAAAGTATAGCGGGAGGGTAGGTTTCTTTTGTTTTTCACAGTTCTCGGAGAGAGGGAGGGTGAGAGAAGAGGAGGGAGAGTGGGGTGAGAGAGGGGGGTGTGAGCCATGGTTTAAAAGGAGCATGGAATTCCCCCTCTGAGTTAGCGCTCACCTGGCCCCTCCCACATGTCTTTCTAGAGTATAAAGCATTTCACCTGTATATCCAGCGGCAGGTGTATCTATGAAACTAGAGCGAGAGAAATAAAAGGAGAGAGACAAGGTAGAGAAGGAGATAAACCGTGGAGTATATTGACAAACTCTTGGAGTGGATCACAAACACTGGACTCTAAAACAAACAGTGGATTATTATTGATCTAACACATTCTCATCGCTGCCTGTCGGTTGCGTCAGAATCAGGTACGTGCAGAAGTGGAGGTGCTCTTTGGGGAGTGATGGGGTGGTTGCTTGTGTCTGAGGTCACATGAACCTTTGCAGCATGTTTTGAAGAAACCTCCAATTGATTGATCCAATTTATGTTGACATATCTGTAAAATATTGGGGAAAGTCAGTTTATATTAATCCACAGCAGAGGAAAGAAAACAAAGACTAGTGTGTATTCACACACAGCCAAAGATGTTGCATTCATGACCCACTTCAAACAGTGAATACAATAAGGCATGGGTGAAAAGTTTTACTGTCACATCAATTTCCAAATGTTTAATGTTGATCATCCTTCTACATGCATCAAATGGCTCACTCAATTGTCTCCTGGTTACAGCAACTATACTACAAACCATCTTAATATAATTATTATATTTGTTAATTAATCTATATCCACAAACAGCATCCTGACTGTACATGAATGAGTTTGTCTCCTGGTTGCAGAGAGCCCATGTCGTCTGCCAGTGAGCTGTGTAGGATCCTGACCAACGACAACTTGACCATGTACCAGACTGGAAGCTCCGAGCCGCTGCAGCCCAGCCTCACCACCGTGTCTCTGCCCGCCACAGGAGACCTGCTGCAGCTCTCAGACCTCTCCACATGCAGCTCGAGCATACTGGGTGAGAACACAGTCTTATTTATACTTATTTTGTATTTTATTAAATGTTTTATTATACAACAAAAACATAAGTCTCAATATACTGAAAAATTATGCATTGCACCAGATTTAGCTAACTACAAATGTTCATCTGCAGTCACCTGGGCGCTAAAGGTATCTTATACCAATGCCTCTTTATAATCACTTAGCAGGTGAAAACATTATGATATCTATAGAGGGGAAAAAATACACCTAAACTGATTGACAGAAAAGGAGGATGTGTAATTTTCTCTGCTTTGTTATCAGCATGTGGGACAATTTAGTCCTTGATATGTACTTTTGTGTTGATCACCTGGGAAACCACAGTGTGGATGTGTGTAATCGATTCTGTGGGGATCTTTATTCAGTCAGGAGTTTTAGCGGTTCTTTAGTTTTGGTCACCTTGTTGGCTGGTGAAGTCTGTGGATATTTCGCATTGTCTCCCCCTGGAAGAGACATGTCTGTTGACTGAGCCTGGCAGACACTCAGTCAAAGACCATAGTAAAACCTATGTCCTTTAGCCAAACTCCCAGACAGACAGGGGATTGGCTGAACCTTGCAATGACCTAATTTAGAAGGCTGTTAAATCATTAACTGGGACAATGTTTTGTCTTAAATTGAGGAATGTTTTTCATCTTTCAGATGCCTCAAGCTTTATTTTACTTGCCCTGGCCTAGCCAGTGATAAGTTGTGATTTGAACTGTTTAGGTAGTTGAGGTAGTGTTTTACGACACAGGGCAGACATAAACTAGAGACAGGCGTTCTGACTCCCTTAAACCACAAACTCAGGTTTCACAGATCAGGAGCTGGGTTCTTGTGTGGTTTGGCACTTCATTGAAAGGCTCCAGTTAGTCAGTATCTTGTGGTTAAACTGGGTGGTTAGATTGACAAGGTTTCTTATGGCTCATTGACAGATTGTTGAATCTCAAAAGAGGGATGGTGATTTTACAAGAACAGCATCATGCCTAACACACATGACACACACACACACTCACTCCACAAATCTAACACCCCTTCCTCCTCTGTATCCCCCTCTAGTTCAATGGTATGACCAGAACCCTCAGTACTGGAGCAAGCAGAACGTGTTGGAGTGGATCAGCTTCTATGTGGAAGGCAATAAGTTTGATGCCAGCACACTGAGCCTATCCTGCTGCTTCATGGACGGATCCACGCTCTGCCAACTGACCAGAGATCAGCTGTTAAACATGTTTGGAATGTCCCTCGGGGCTCAGCTCTACCAAAGCCTGATGGAACTCAAGGCCAAATACGGTAAGGATCTGACAGAAGTGAATTGAATAAACATTATTGATGATCCTCAAAACGACAACAGAATCATGCATTTGGTAATGATTCAGTAATTTCATTTATTTTTGTGGTCCAGATCTAAATGAGACCTGTAAGCTCCTGGACAACTTCCTGCATGAGTTTCTAGACTTTCCTCTGCTCAGCACAGTAGAAGTAAATGAAGGTAAACACATCCTCTTGTCTCTTCTTCACACTTCCTATCTCAGACTGACAAACCAAAGCCTTGAGTGTCAAATGGACACATTTGCTTACGTTGTGATGTTACTGTTACAGTTGTGAAGGAGACCAGCTACAACGACTTCTCACACGTCTTCAAGAACTTCAACTTCAATAACATGAAGCCGCTCAGCGACCACGGATACGAGTCCGACAGCATGCACAGCTCCTCGTCAGGTGAGTGGTGTCCCCCTTTTCTCTTCTTCTCATTTGTCATCTCTCCACCCGTCCTCACTCCTCTCATCTCTGTTCCCCCAATTCTTCTCACATCACTGAATCAGTATGTGATTGGTCTGGCCTGTATCACTGAGCCCAAGGCCTAATTCATCGATCAAGGCAGGATGAAGGAGCGGCCATATTGAAAGTGTATTCCCTCCTCTCTCCCTGCCCCCAGGTGGAATGTTCAGCTTTCAGAACCCCAGCTCTCCAGAATCCAGGAGCAGTGAGTCCGACCCAGAGTTCTCTTACCCTCAGATAGCCAGTGAGTACAACTTTTCCTAAGTGGACTTAACAATCTTGAACTTCCGGTGGTGGTTGAGTATGATGGGTGAGCCTTTAAAGTGCATGTCTCTTCAAAAGCCAGTCTGTTATTCTAAACTTCTGAACCATTGTGTTTGACAGAAACGCACATAAAGACAGAGAGGGGAGAGATGGTGAAGAGGGGCAGAGGAAGACCTCCCAAACACAGCCACGATCCCAGACACTACCAGACCTCCAAGAAGAGCAAACATGGTGAGTGGCTCCTATCATTCTAACATACACACACACACACACACACACACACACACACACACACACACACACACACACACACACATACACACACACATCAATGTCAACAACTGTTTTCAATGGTGCTCTGTAGAAGCATGGTTTTATCAGTAATGTGATTAGCATACATTTTGCATCGGGTACTGAAAACAGCCACAGTCAAAACATCACAGGTGTTTTTAGGTCATAGTCTGTTAACCACGTGCACGCACGAACACACACACACACACACACACACACACACACACACACACACACACACACACACACACACACACACACACACACATGCTGTGCACACGCGCACATACAGTATGCACATACACACGCTTGCACACACACATACAAACATAAACACACCTGCTCTACCTCATCCTTGCTTGCTTTAGCACACACACACCTGTGCTGTTCACACACACCTAACTCTTCCTCTCCCCTGTCCCCCGATAGCGCCCCGTGGGACCCACCTGTGGGAGTTCATTAGGGACATCCTGATCCACCCAGAGCTGAACCAGAACCAGGGACTGATGAAGTGGGAGGACCGCAGTGAGGGCGTCTTCAAGTTCCTCAAGTCTGAGGCTGTGGCCCAGCTGTGGGGGCAAAAGAAGAAGAACAGCAGCATGACATACGAGAAGCTCAGCCGCGCCATGAGGTAGGAAACCATGGTGATATAGCAGTACCGTCATGGCAACTAACCATGGAAACCCCAATCCTAGCAACCATGTTTGGCTTTGGGGGCTAGCAAACTTAATAGAGTCAACCAGTTGAGGATGGAGTTAGAAGATTGATAGAACAATGATAAAATGTCTGTGATAAACCATTGTCTTGTCATGAGACTAACCAGTGGCTCTCCTTCATGCCTCCCTCTTATAGATACTACTACAAGAGAGAGATCCTGGATAGGGTGGACGGTAGACGGCTGGTCTATAAGTTTGGGAAGAACTCCACCGGCTGGAAGGTGGAAGAGACCGGGCTGCATGGCATGTGAGACACAAGAGTGGCGGGGGTGTTAACTGGACAGAGCAGTCCCTTCTGTCCTATTGTACTGTAGATAGGACGACCCACTCTCTGGTCGACAGCCCTATACCTGAAATAATATAAAGACACTAACTTCTCTTCTTCCAGGGGAGGTGTTGCAGAAAAGCCAGTGTTTTTGGCTCCAGTAGGTTTTATGAACCAGTATTGATATTTTACTGTAACTAGTATGTTTGTATGTTTAACTGTGTATCTGGATTTTGGGTCAGGAATTGTTGTGGACACCGCTTTGGGCCTCCAAGATGGTACGTCTGTTTTCAGTTATATTCTCCCTGGGATAGATAACGAGAAAAAGGCATTCATGATTGCATTTATATAAACACTTTATATTGTGTGGGAATAACTCACCTTATGTGTCACTATGACAACCACCTGGGTGTATGGGCATTATAGTTTTTACTGTGGCAATTTCAGCACAAGGCACATATATTGCTTGTTTATTTATATGTTTTATATTTACTGAGGGACAGTAGCACTTAACTATAATTGTTCATGTCTAATTGCAAGATGGCTGGTTGCAAAACTTGTGACTTCTAAAATGAGCCATTGTTTAGAATACAATCAAATAACATTTTAATTGTCACAAGAAGTGTAGACTTGCAGTGAAATGCTTACTTACAGGTCCATTTCCAACAATGTGGAGTTAAAGATAAAGATGATATTGTTTTAAAATATGTTAAAAACAGAAGAGCCTCATGTTGTGTTTTAACCTTGGTATTAAAGGGCTTGTGTTTAATGATAAACCTGATATGGAGACAACTGGAGGACAAAAAAAGAGAGAGAGAAGAGAGAGAGAGAGAGGAGTAACAAAATGAAGGGATACTCATTATAAACTATTGGTGACATGAAGTGTATTTCGCTGTTTCAGCATGAATGTTGTCTATAAAGTATATGTCCTTTATAGCCATATAAATCTTCATGTACCTCACCAGGCCAGACCGACATCAAAACACTATGTATTAATAATCAGTTTAAAACAAATCAATGACTCATCTCCTGTTCTGTATAATTGTTTATTATGTTATTCAGCTGATCTTTTCTTCTAGATCACTCAATATCATGTGTATGAGAATTACATCTCAGATTGTATTGTTTCTGATATATTTACACCCATGTATGTACAGAATATTGTTTTATTTTCTATTTAAGAGTCTTTTTACGGAAATAAACTATGTTTGAAATAATGTAAATGTCTGTGTGTGTTTAGTAGAAATTGACTATGTTTTTGTGTCTGAAAACAAAAGCCATATAACACACTAATTGAGCTCAAATGTCCTTTGAATTAACTTATTGCAATCCACTCTGTGTAAAAGCATAAGCTAAATTACTAAAATGTGAATGGAAATATACACTACATGACCAAAAGTATGTGCTCGTCAAATATTTTATTCCAAAATCATTGGCATTAATATGGAGTTGTTCCCCGCTTTGCTGCTATAACAGCCTCCACTCTTCTGGGAAGACTTTCCACTACATGTTTGAACATTGCTGCAGGGACTTGCTTCCTTTCAGCCACAAGAGCATTAGTGAGGTCGACACTGATGTTGGGCGATTAGGCCTGGCTCACAGTCAGTGTTCCAATTCATCCCAAAAGGTGTTCGATGGGGTTCAGGTCAGGTCACTGTGCAGGCCAGTCAAGTTCTTCCACACCGATCTCGACAAACCATTTCTGTATGGACCTCGTTTTGTGCACTGGGGTATTGTTATGCTGAAATAGGAAAGGGCCTTCCCCAAACTGTTGCCACAAAGTTGGAAGCACAGAATCGAATAGAATGTCATTGTATGCTGTAGTGTTAAGATTTCCCTTCACTGGAACTAAGGGGCCTGAACTATGATAAACAGCCCCAGACTATTATTCCTCCTCCACCAAACTTTGCAGTTGGCACTATGCATTAGGACAGGTAGCGTTCTCCTGGCATCCGCCAAACCCAGATTTGTCCGTCGGACTGCCAGATGGTGAAGCGTGACAGAGAACGCGTTTCCACTGCTCCAGAATCCAATGACGGGGAGCTTTACACCACTCCAGTCAACGTTTGGCATTGTGCATGTTGATCTTAGGCTTGTGTGCGGCTGCTCGGCCATGGAAACCCATTTCATGAAGCTCCTGACGGGCAGTTATTGTGCCGTTCTTGCTCCTTGACATTTACACTTCACAATAACAGCACTTACAGTTGACCGGGGCAGCTCTAGCAGGGCAGAAATTTGACAGACTGACTTGTTGGAAAGGTGGCATCCTATGACGGTGCCACGTTGAAAGTCACTGAGCTCTTCAGTAAGGTCATTCTACTGCCAATGCTTGTCTATGGAGAATGCATGGCTGTGTGTTCAATTCTATACAGCTGTCAACAACGGTTGTGGCTGAAATAGCAGAATCCACTTATTTGAATGGGTGTCCACAAATGTTTGTATGTATAGTGTATACTAGTGTATATATAGTGTATACTAGTGTATATATAGTGTATACTAGTGTATACTAGTGTATATATAGTGCATACTAGTGTATATATAGTGTATATATAGTGTATATATAGTGTATATATAGTGTATACTAGTGTATATATAGTGTATACTAGTGTATATATAGTGTATACTAGTGTATACTAGTGTATAATAGTGTATATATAGTGTATATATAGTGTATATATAGTTTATATATAGTGTATACTAGTGTATATATAGTGTATACTAGTGTATATATTGTGTATATATAGTGTATATATAGTGTATACTAGTGTATATATAGTGTATATATAGTGTATATATAGTGTATACTAGTATATAGAGTGTATATATAGTGTATATATAGTGTATATAAAGTGTATACTAGTGTATATATAGTGTATATATAGTGTATACTAGTGTATATATAGTGTATATATAGTGTATATATAGTGTATACTAGTGTATATATAGTGTATATATAGTGTATATATAGTGTATGTATAGTGTATACTAGTGTATATATAGTGTATATATAGTGTATATATAGTGTATACTAGTGTATATATAGTGTATATATAGTGTATATATAGTGTATACTAGTGTATATATAGTGTATATATAGTGTATGTATAGTTATACTAGTGTATACTAGAGGACACGCAATTTGGATCCAATTCACTCTTCACATCGGAGTGTCATGGCGGATGAATTTAACAAGGAAACTCAGACTCTTTCAGTCAGTGCCCTCTGTCAGGGTGTAACGAAGACGCAGGGAGTCAGGAGTTTAATAGTGACGAACAATAAAAAACAAGCGAATCAATGCTGCCTGATGAGTAATGATACAGATAAAGGGGAAGTAATCAGGGTAGTGATGAAGTCCAGGTGTGCCTTATGATGGGTGGTTAGTAAACCGGTGTTGTCGAGCGCTGGAGAGGGAGTAGATGTGACACAGGGCCTCGCCTTAATTTCTCATCTGGAGTGTGAATCTGTCAGCAGTGTAGTCACTCTTCTCCTGCCAACCACTATCAGACAAGACAATAAATACAGACTGCATTTTCATATCCAAAGTTATTATGTAACATTGAAACACTATTTTGCACCTGTCTCTCAGTTGCATTTGTCTCTGGTTGACACAGGCGTACACTTATAGTCCTCCTAGAGTAACCATCGTTCTGGCGACAGTAATTACTGATATACCACCATCGTTCTGGCGACAGTAATTACTGATAGACCACCATCGTCCTGGCGACAGTAATTACTGATAGACCACCATCGTCCTGGTGACAGTAATTACTGATATACCACCATCGTCCTGGCGACAGTAATTACTGATATACCACCATCGTCCTGGCGACAGTAATTACTGATAGACCACCATCGTCCTGGCGACAGTAATTACTGATAGACCACCATCGTCCTGGCGACAGTAATTACTGATATACCACCATCGTCCTGGCGACAGTAATTACTGATAGACCACCATCGTCCTGGCGACAGTAATTACTGATAGACCACCATCGTCCTGGCGACAGTAATTACTGATAGACCACCATCGTCCTGGCGACAGTAATTACTGATAGGTATTGTCTGTGTTTTCTTTTTTACATCAACCCTTCTGGTTTGCAACGACACAACAGTGAGCTTGGCTCTTCATTATGATCCATCAGTACATTTACAGACTCAATTTAAATGTATTTTCTGAGAGGACACAGAGGTATGTGACAGCTGGGGCAATTCTCAGACAACGGACCATAACTGCTGATCACACATGCACGCATGTACGTACACACACAGCATTCTGGATTGAATGGAGACTACTCGACTGGCGAATGTGTTGGTTTAAACTCTCTTTTACGCTAACTTGAACTAAATAGAACTTGCAACTGCTGTTGTCATGTTGTAAAAAACACCACCCAACCGTGACAGGGTTTCTGTCTATGAGAGTGAGAGTGTGTGTCACATGTTTAAGGGCACGCGATCCGTGTGGAGTGGATGTGGTGCGATGCATGTGGACAGTGGTGGGGCCTGTTTGAGTTGTTGTGTTGCGTTGCCTTGTAATGTTTTTAAGGCCAGACACCAGACTATAGATGTGTGGTACTTTTCACAAAGGCTCCATTGTTGCCGAGCGACAGTTGCTGTTGAGTTAGGGGTCAATTGCTGCCTCGTGATTTACACCTCAGTCGGATCCTCACTCCCTCACCTGAAATATTCACACACACACACTCAAGAAAGACAAACTATACTCTGGCAGGAGATTTCTGGGCATTCCATTTGTGTTGCCTACCGTCCGGTAGATTTTCACTCCAACCCTAGTCTAGCGCACCTGATTCTAATAATTAGCTGGTTGATAAGCTGATTTAGGTTTGTTCCTGTCCAAATCAAGGTCATGCCATCTTCAGGCCTGACTTACTGAATAATTGCATCTATTACCATCTAGAAACAATGGAACATCCAACATTAACTTCATTCATTTGTGGTCCATTGTTTCATTAAGGTCACAGTTTAAAGTGTACAGAAATCAGTGATGTGGTTTTCCCCATGTAGAAAACAATACTAAAATGCCTTTCAACTTTAACAAATAAGGATTTAAAAGATCTCAATAATTCCCTCATCGCTAATGTCAAGGATAATTGAATTCATCAACAGCAGCTTGTGTACTTAAACAGTCCAGGCACACACAAGCACACATTCCCACACCTTAGTGTGGTGACAAAGGGTATCTGCACCTCCCTGCTAGATAAACATACCTGTTCAACAGGTGTATTTGGCTGCCTTTCAAAATGTGACTCCAGCACGTAGCTTACTGGAACTCTTCAGTCTGCTGCCAGGAAAATCATGGAGAGAGGGTGGGGGCACAGCTTTCATGTGTGTGTGTGTGTGTGTGTGTGTGTGTGTGTGTGTGTGTGTGTGTGTGTGTGTGTGTGTGTGTGTGTGTGTGTGTGTGTGTGTGTGTGTGTGTGTGAGAAAAACTTGCAACTGATTTCCATAATGATTTTCCATGTTGCTACAACCCTTATTATAACGGCAAAATGAAACAGTTGTTCACCAAAAAATATTGTTCACATACTGGTGTTATTTAACACTGTAAATTAAAGGAATGGGTGGTTTTGGGAGGATTTTTCCTTCGCTCGGCAACAATGGAGCCTTTGTGAAAAGTACCACACATCTATAGTCTGGTGTCTGGCCTTTGAAGCATTACAAGGCAACGCAACACAACAACTCAAACAGGCCCCACCACTGTCCACATGCATCGCACCACATCCACACGGATCGCGTGCCCTTAAACATGTGACACACACTCTCACTCTCATAGACAGAAACCCTGTCACGGTTGGGTGGTGTTTTTTACACCATGACAACAACAGTTGAGAGAGAGCGAGAGAGCGCGAGAGAGCGCGAGAGAGCGCGAGAGAGCGCGAGAGAGCGCGAGAGAGCGCGAGAGAGAGCGAGAGAGCGAGAGAGCGCGAGAGAGAGCGAGAGAGAGCGAGAGAGAGCGAGAGAGAGCGAGAGAGAGAGCGAGAGAGAGAGAGAGAGAGAGAGAGAGCGAGAGAGAGAGCGAGAGAGAGAGAGAGAGAGAGAGAGAGAGAGAGAGAGAGAGAGAGAGAGAGAGAGAGAGAGAGAGAGAGAGAGAGAGAGAGAGATTATTGGTTGGTGGTCAGTCAACTATGGCCTTTTAAAAGTCACTCATTAAACAAATGTCAGTAACTTTCATTTTCTCCAAAAGACTCACACACAAACACATACAGTACACACACACACGGGCCACTGATTAACCAGTTCAAGATAAGTTCAAGATAACATTCTTCCAGTGAAGTGAGAAAATGTGTGAAAATGAAGTTAGTTTTTTGTTTGCTTTTTGTTTCACACAGTAACATATTTCTTCCTGCAACATAACATGAATAAACATTGTTGTATTGATTAATTTGCATAATACACTGTTCAAGTAAAGATCTGACCCATACTGTATGAACTTGAATGCGTGCCTTACAATCAAATGCCGACCGTATTACCTCCCAAGAGAATTCTCTTCGGTTATAGTCACAGATATTCCCCATCAAGCCGATACCACAACGGCCCTCAAGAACTACATTGGACTTTTTGAAAACTGGAAACCACATATCATGAGGCTGCATTTATTGTAGCTGGGGATTTTAACAAAGCAAATTTGAGGAAAACGCTACCGAGGTTCTATCAACACATTGCACTTCAGAAACTCTTGCCCATTGTTACTCTCCCTTCCGGGATGGCTACAAAGCCCTCCCCCACCCTCTCTTTGGCAAATCAGATCATGACTCCATTCTGCTCCTCCTGTCCTATAGGCAGAAACTCAAACAAGAAAGTATCCGTGCTAAGGTCTATTCACCGCTGGTCTGATCAATCGGAGACCATGCTTCAAGATTCGTTTGATCACGTGGACTGGGATATGTTCCGGGTTGCCTCTGAGAATAACATTGATGTATACACGGACATGCTGACTGAGTTCATCAGGAAGTACACAAAACCAATAACATGTAAAACGAACTCAGAAATCCCTAATAGTTGGATTCTTAATAAAATATCCTAGACAAACTCCAGTACAAGTAAGCTACTCAGTAAACATAGTCTCTGTGACTTGTAAATCGCTTTTACCTCAGCTAGCATCAAGCAAACATAGTCTCTCCCTCTTTGTAAATCAAGTTCTTCTCTCACTCAGATCGACAAAAAAAAAACACAAAACCTTTCCTAACGTGGTAATACCTTGACAAATGTGTTAAATAGCATGTTATTACATATTCTTTCGATATTAGAACGTTTGGAAGTTCTGTTACATACCTGTAATACTAAAAAGAATGGACACATGTTTACGTCTGCAAAATTCTGTCGCTTTCTTTAGTCTGAAGAATGACGCGTGCGCTTCACCAGAGCTTGCTGTTTCTCCTATTACCACAGTGCAACAGCACCATGTATTGGCCTGATGGACTACTAATGCTAAAGCATGTACAATATACAATTTAGATTAATTAAGACAAATAGATAAACAAAGTGGTTGAAAAAAAATGGAATAAAAGGGTGTCTGTTTTTAGTGACTTTGTTTTCAACCCATTACACATGCATCAATATCCAGTTAAGCTATAGTCAGTCTTTGTCTGTCTGTCTGTCTGTCTGTTTTGTTAATGTTCCCGCATGAGAAGGGCACCATTGAAAAGATCATCATGAACTTTATGTTACATCAGCCAATATAGTAAGTTAAAATTAGCCTATTTTTGGTATGTGTATACTTCACAAACATCACAAGCCGGCTCATAGCCTGTGACAAATGAGAGGACACGAACAACAGGTATAGGCCAATTCAAAAGTGTTCTTTATTATTAAGCAAACTATTAACTTAAACTAAGAAATAGGAATGAGGTGTGGATGTATCATAATGTAAGGTGTATGTAAAGTGCATGGGTGCATGAATATGTGTGTGTGAACATGACTGAGTGGAAACTATGCAAAACTAAAAAGGAACAAACAAATCATGAGCATACCTGGAGGAGCAGAGAGAGAGAGAGAGCAAGAGTGATTAGTGACAGCTTTATACCCTGAGCCCAGGTGGCTCCAATCACTAACGACCCTCCTCTGCCTGCAGGAGGAACCGCCCCCTGCACTGCAGAGGAGGAGCCGTGACACTTTCATGCTCACTGAAAGGCAGATGTAGGCTATACTTGATTACAAATTTATCTCTCTCTCTCTCTCTCATTCACACACACCCACAGGACCATTCACACAGTTCAGTCACTCAGCCCTACCCAGTGGACATGATGCTTTCAAGGTCCTGCACAACCGCCTCCTACGACACCCTGGTGAAAAGCAATAAGCCTGGCCCCGTGACTGTAAATCAAAATACCTGTCTAACACTGCTGTACCATACTGTTCTGAAACAATATGACTCTAGAACAGTTATACACTATTTTAAATGAAATGCTCAGCAGTGATTATTGATCTCTTTCTCTATATATCTATATATCTCTCTCTCATCCTCACAGCTGACTCACAGATGGTATGTAGGCTGGTTGATGGCACCTACAGGCCTGTTTGAGGGGACAACTGGACAGAACATATCAGAATGCTTAGACCTCAGCTGAGACCCTCCTCTGCTTCCCCGTCCTTCAAGGTAAGCTTTTCATTACACTTCCTTTTAGGCATGTTGCTCTCAAGGTTTGTCTCTCCATTTCTCTCATGTCCTGTGGTATTACCTATAGATGACTGCTTGACACTTTCAATTTTTTTGCCTGTGTATGGATTTCTACATCAGTCTATTTGCATGTTACCTGTGTGTTTAACTACTGTGTCCCTCTCGCAGAATTTGTATGATACCTCAACTGCCCAATGCTCTCTTTCTCTGTTTCTCTCCAGGATTAGGGATTAGGGGACATTGCTTTGCTGTTGGCACCCCCTTATTCAAAATTTAGCTCACTATTGTTCAACTGCTCTTTGATTAATTCGGTTTAATTCAATGTTTACATTTGCTTCAAGTGTGTTTTTTACTGAAAGTTGACAGATGGCACTTGTATGGAGACTACTGTAGCTCTGTTGGCATAACTTTTATAAATAACTTGAACACCTTTTGGAAACAGAAGAGGAATGATGGTCCATCCAAATCTTCTTGGCTCCTGGACTCTGTCTGTGTATTTCAAAGCTGCCTTGAGACAATGACTTATCAGTGACCCAAGCCCTGATCAGATAATCCCTACCATTGTATCGCTAAATCGTCGTAGTGCTGCTGCAAATGTACATTGTCCAAGTGGTGTTGGCAGTCATAATGTAAGTAACCTAATTTATGTCCATCTAACTCCCCTGAATGCCTCTTTCAATCCTACAGCTACCTCTGATATGCCTCCCAGTGAAGCAATAAAAACAATCAAAACCCCCAGATAAGTGCTATAAATAGCCCACATTAACATATGTAGCCTAAGAAACAAGGTTCATAAAATCTATAACTTGCTAGTAACAGATAACATTCATATACTGTCTATCTCTAAACGTCACATTGATAATACCTTTGATGATACAGTGGTAGCAATATATGGTTTCAACATCTTCAGAAGAGAATGCCAATGGTGGAGGTGTTGCCTTTTATGTTCAGTCATATTCCTGTAAAGCTGCCATAAAAAAGCCAGACTACGGTTTGCAACTGCACATGGGGACAAAGATTGTACTTTTTGGAGAAATGTCCTCTGGTCTGATGACACAAAAATAAAACTTTGGCCATAATGACCATCATTATGTTTGGAGGAAAAGGGGGGAAGCTTGCAAGCCAAAGAACACCATCCCAACTGTGACGCACGGGGGTGGTTCATAGCGTAAAACCTGAATTTACTAGTCTGGCTAACACCTACTCTCGAAGTCCTCTTAATTTCAGAGCCTGGAATGACTGTTTTGATGTTGTCGGCATGATGTGTTGATAATGAAGGGGCTGTGCTTTTACTGGTTGGTTCTCCTCAGTGTACTTAAACACCCACAGGCACTGCCATACACAGTCCCCGAGCGCTACCCCCTCCCATTACAACCCTCCAGGAAAAATAAAGATTTGAGAGATCCAATCAATGAGTCCGCACAATTTCTGAGCTAATTGCAACAGCAAACGGCCCCCTGTCCAGACCAGTGAGTCACTCTTCCTCGCTATGTGGTCACATAGGTCATGTTAGCCAGGCTACGAACCTACAGGAACAACCAACAAACAGATGACTGGGTGCACTTACACATAGAATGTAAGGACAACATAAACATACATTCTCAAAGCCTGAGGAGGGCAGATTGAGGATCACTGACCAGTTCTCCTTTGTCAAATTTAATATAGTAAAAACAAAACTGATCCTCTATCTGTCCCAAAACGCTTTTTAAAAATCATTAAAGAAGGGTGTGTGATCAATGGTGAGTGTGTGTGTGCGTTTCTGTGTATATGTGTGTGAGTGTGGGTGTGAGTTTCTGGACCGAGGAAATGTATGAATCACATTAATGAAATGCACTAGAAAATTAATATAGTTAGTTGACACCATTTCAATATATTATATCACTGCAGTTTTATTTTTTATTTCACCTTTATTTAACCAGGTAGGCCAGTTGAGAACAAGTTCTCATTTACAACTGCGAACTGGCCAAGATAAAGCAAAGCAGTGCGACAAAAACAACAACACAGAGTTACACATAAACAAACGTACAGTCAATAACACAATAGAAAAATCTATGTACAGTGTGTGCAAATGTAGAAGAGTAGGGAGGTAAGGCAATTATTAGGCCATAGAGGTGTAATAATGACAATTTAGCATTAACACTGGAGTGGTAGATGTGCAGATGATGATGTGCAAGTAGAGATACTGGGGTGCAAAAGAGCAAGAGGGCAAGTAAAAATATGGGTATGAGGTAGGTAGGTGTGCTATTTACAGATTGTCTGTGTACAGGTACAGTGATCGGTAAGCTGCTCTGACAGCTGATGCCTAAAGTTAGAGAGGGAGATATAAGACTCCAGCTTCAGTGATTTTTGCAATTCGTTCCAGTCATTGGCAGCAGAGAACTGGAAGGAAAGGCGGCCAGAGGAAGTGTTGGCTTTGGGGATGACCAGTGAAATATATCTGCTGGAGCGCGTGCTACGGGTGGGTGTCGCTATGGTGACCAGTGAGCTGAGATAAGGCAGGGCTTTACCTAGCAAAGACTTATAGATGACCTGGAGCCAGTGGGTTTGGCGACGAATTTGTAGTGAGGGCCAGCCAATGAGAGCATACAGGTCGCAGTGGTGGGTAGTATATGGGGCTTTGGTGACAAAACGGATGGCACTGTGATAGACTACATCCAGTTTGCTGAGTAGAGTGTTGGAGGCTATTTTGTAAATGACATCACCGAAGTCGAGGATTGGTAGGATAGTCAATTTTACGAGGGTATGTTTGGCAGCATGAGTGAAGAAGGCTTTGTTGCAAAATAAGAAGCCGATTCTAGATTTAATTTTGGATTGGAGATGCTTAATGTGAGTCTGGAAGGAGAGTTTACGTCTAACCAGACACCTAGATATTTGTAGTTGTCCACATATTCTAAGTCAGAACCGTCCAGAGTAGTGATGCTGGACGGGCGGGAGGGTGCGGGCAACAATCGGTTGAAGAGCATGCACTTAGTTTTACTAGCATTTAAAAGTAGTTGGAGGCCACGGAAGGAGTGTTGTATGGCGTTGAAGCTCGTTTGGAGGTTTGTTAACACAGTGTCCAAAGAAGGGCCAGATGTATACAGAATGGTGTCGTCTGCGTAGAGGTGGATCAGAGAATCACCAGCAGCAAGAGCGACATCATTGATATATACAGAGAAAAGAGTCTGCCCGAGAATTGAACCCTGTGGCACCCCCATAGAGACTGCAAGAGGTCCGGACAACAGGCCCTCCGATTTGACACACTGAACTCTGTCTGAGAAGTAGTTAGTGAACCAGACGAGGCAGTCATTTAAGAAGCCAAGGATAATGAGTCTGCCGATAAGAACGCGGTGATTGACAGAGTCAAAAGCCTTGGCCAGGTCAATGAAGACGGCTGCACAATATTGTCTTTTATCAGTGGTGGTTAAGATATTGTTTAGGACCTTGAGCGTGGCTGAGGTGCACCCATGACCAGCTCGGACACCAAGTTGCTGCAGGGGGTGCTGAGATGTTGGGGTAGGGGTAGCCAGGTGGAAAGCATGGCCAGCCGTAGAAAAATGGTTATTGAAACTATCGTTTATCGTAGATTTATCGGTGGTGACAGTGTTTCCTATCCTCAGTGCAGTGGGCAGCTGGGAGTAGGTACTCTTATTCTCCAAGGACTTTGCAGGTTCCCAAACCTTTTGGGAATTAATGCTACAGGATGCAAATTTCTGTTTGAAAAAGATAGCCTTAGCTTTCCAAATTGACAAAGTATATTGGTTCCTGATTTCCCTGAAAAGTTGCATATCGTGGGGGTTATTCGATGCTAATGCAAAACGCCACCGCGCACAGCTGGGGGATGAAGGGAGTCTATAACAAGCGGCAACGGTGAGAGACTTGTTTCTGGAAAAGTGGATTTTTTAAAGTATGAGCTCGAATTGTTTGAGCACAGACCTGGATAGTTTGACAAAAGTCTGCAGGCTGTCTCGGCAGTAGATTGCAACTCCGCCCCCTTTGGCAGTTCTATCTTGTCGGAAAATGTTATAGTTAGGGATGGAAATTCCAGGATTCCTAAGCTAGGATTTTAAACACAGCTAGGACATGAGTGTCCTAAAGCAGTGAATAAAACAAACTTAGGGAGGGGGCTTCTAATGTTAACATGCATGAAACCATGGCTTTTACGGTTACAGAAGTCAACAAAAGAGAGGACCTGGGGAATGGGAGTGGTGCTAGGGGCTGCAGGGCCTGGGTTAACCTCTACATCACCAGAGGAACAGAGGAGGAGTAGGATAAGGGTACGGGTAAAGGCTAAAAGAACTGGTCATCTAGTGCATTCAGAACAGAGAGTAAAAGGTGCAGAATAGATTCAAGACATAATGTACAGACAAGGGTATGGTAGGATGTGAGTACAGTGGAGGTAAACCTAGGCATTGAGTGATGATGAGAGAGGTTTTGTCTCTAGAGGCACCATTTAAGCCAGGTGAGATCACCGCATGTGTGAGGGGTGGAACAAAAGGGCTAGCTAAGGCATATTGAGCAGGGCTGGAGGCTCTACAGTGAAATAAGACAATAATCACTAACCAAAACAGCAGTAGACAAGGCATATTGACATTAGGGAGAGGCATGTGTAGCCAAGTGATCATAGGGTCCAGTGAGTAGCTAGGCGAGCTGGAGACACGGAGATTCAGACAGCTAGCAGGCCGGGGCTAGCAGGCTAGCAGATTGGCCTCTGGGGGACATCGCAACGGAAGAGCCTGTAGAAACCCCCTCGGACAGTTACGTCGGCAGACCAGTCTTGATGAATCGGCGGGGCTCCATGTCGGCAGTAAAGCGGTCCAGGCCAATTGGCAAAAGAGGTAATGTAGCCCAGGAATTGGCTGATGGATCTCTGCGGAGAAGGGCCTAGCCCGAGGCTATCTCCAGGCTAACTGATGCTTGCTTTAGGACAGAGACATTAGCCAGGAGTAGCCACTCGGATAGTAGCTAGCTAGCTGCGATGGTCCGGTGTAAAGTTTCAGAGCTTGTGGTAGGAATCCGGAGATGTGGTAGAGAAAAAGCAGTCCGATATACTCTGGGTTGATATCGCGCAATGCAGACTTGCAGGAGTTGACCGGGCTGCGGCTGGCTGATGTCCGAGTTAACGGTGATGACCGCCAGCAGTGGCTAACTGACTACTAGCTAATAGCTAGTTAGCTGGCTAGCTACTGATGGGGGTTCTGGTTCTAAAGTATAAAAAATTGCAGATCCGTACCACATTGGGGGAGGCACGTTGCAGGAGAGTATGTTCAGTCTGTAGATGGAAATTGAGATTAAAAATATAAAAAATATATACGAAATATATACGAAGAAAACGATATAAACACGGGATGGGACAAGACAAAACAGATTGCTACGCCATCTTGGAAGAAAAAAGTGATCGTTTTATTGTTGTTTTAAGGCTTATGCTCCTATTGTAGACATACTGCCTAGTAGCCAAGATAACTTGTAGAATGTGCAACTCAATGCATTCAAACCTGACCTTTTGTTTCCAGAGCATCTCCACAAACAATAGTGGGCAGACAAGGCCACACAAAAAACAAGAGATAATTAAACAAGTGGATAATTGAACTACCCAAAAAGGTCACTGGAAGTCATACTGAGAGATAAAAAAAGTATATAGTATAAGTCATATTTTAGATGTATCTCTATTAGAAGATGTGTTAAATGTAGTGTTAGAACAAGAAAAATGTACTCTCAAGAAGTGAACAATACAACTGTAAAATTGCAAAAACAGATACAACAATATGCAACGCTATATACATTGCACCAGGTTATGTCTAGAAAACAACTAGATGTATGTAAAGGGTACCTGCAATACACTAAGGGTAGGTTTATCTGACAAAGATTAAACCCAGTCCTAGACTAAAAAGCACTGTCAATTAATAACCTCCATTGATCTTGCTTTTTAGTCTAGGACTAGGCTCAATCTGTGTCCATTAGCAGCAACAGAAATATTACACTGAGTAGGTGTAGGTAGGGGCAGAGCCATAGTGAATCAAACTATTCTCTAACTTGGCACTAAAATTACTTATGACATTTTCATTCATCATTTAGTTTTATTGTGGGCATGGAACATTTGGGCCAGCATAGCAACCACCAAAATGATACACCCTTAAACCCAGTCACTACTTTCAGCGGTGTATCATTTGGATACCCTGTCGGAGCAGCAAGAACATTTTGGTACTGTAGTTCCAAATAGGTGAAACAAATATGTCTCGGGTTTCACGACCAGGGGCAAATAAGCAAGATCTGCTACATTGAAATTAGGACTGGGATTGGTGTGTTTAACTTTGTTTTACTCTGAACCACAAACCAACTGGAAAACGCGCTTTATGCTCACATTACCCTTTGAAACAGCTAAGTCCAAATATTAATCACATGAAGCCTATTATTTGGCAGGGAATACTATTTGTAGATCAGTGATTCTACACCTCACTTTGCTCAAGGTGATCCTCTCCAAAAGATATGTTAATTAGGGGCAGTTAAAGGGGGGAATCAGTGAAACCAAACATGGTGGTACGCAGCTTCAGAAAGTATTCACAGCCCTTGACATCTTCCACATTGTGTTGTGTTTATTGCTGAATTTAAGAGATGGTGTGTCACTGGCCTACACACAATAAGTGTGTTTTTAGAATTTTTTTACAAATGATTGAAAAAAGAAAAGCTGAAATTTCTTGAGCCAATAATTATTCAACTCCTTTGTTATGGCAAGCTGAAATAAGTTCAGTAGTAAATATTTGCTTAACAAGTCACATAATAAGTTGCATGAACTCACTCTGTGACCAATAATAATAATAAACATGCATCCTGTTTGCAATAAGGCACTAAATTAAGACTGCAAAAAAACATGGCAAGGAAATTAACTTCATTTCCTGAATACAAAGCGTTATGTTTGGATCAAATCCAATGCAACACATCACTCTTCATATTTTCCAGCATGGTGGTGGCTGCTTCATGTTATGGAAAGGGAGGTTTTAAGGATGAAAAGAAAGGGACAAGAGCTAAACACAGGCAAAATCCTATAGGAAAACCTGGTTCAGTCTGCTGTCCAACAGACACTGGGAGGCAAATTCACCTTTCAGCAGGAAAAAATATGTTAGAGTCACATTTTACAGCAATTACAGCTGAGTCTTTCATATTTCTCTCGAAGAGCTTTGGATTGTACAATATTTGCACATTATGGTTGTTGATCATTGCGAGACAGCCATTTTCTAGTCTTGCCATAGATTTTCCAGACGATTTAAGTCAAAACTGTAACTTGTGTTTTCACAAGGCTAAATATACACTGGAGTTGTTTACCAAGACAATATTAATTGTTCCTGAGTGGCCTAGTTACAGTTTTGACTTAAATCGGCTGGAAAATCTATGGCAAGACTAGAAAATGGCTGTCTCGCAATGATCAACAACCATAATGTGCAAATATTGTACAATCCAAAGCTCTTCGAGAGAAATGAATACTTATGTAAATAAGATATTTCTATACTTTAACTTTATTGGGTATTGTGTGTAGATGAATGAGAAAAACATTTTAATTCATTCTGAAGTCAGGCTGTAACAACAAAATGTGGAATAAGTTAATAAGGGGTATGAATACTATCTAAAGGCACTGTATATTATAACAAATTTGGGGGGTAGCCTTGTCTGGGACTCAAACCCAGCTCCAGCCCCGTCAATCTAACACCTTAACTGTACGCAAAAAGGTTGGACCACACACACACACACACAAATGCACACTCACTCTCGCTGTCTCTCTCTCTTACTCTCTCTCTCTCTCACACACACACACACACACACTTACAAACATTCACACAGAAGTAGCCAGCGCTATCCAGCCAGCTAGCGCAAGCAGAATTTGTTCCGTTGTTGTTGAATGTTGTTCTATTGGAATTTGTTCAAATTCAGAAACCAAAAACCAAAAACTTGCCTTTTTCCATTTTCCATGTCGTCTGTTTAATCAAATAACCAATGAACTGACGATACAAATCCGAAATATTATATTTGTGGATTGTTCTCCATCCATCCCTGATTCGGAATATACTATCTTCATAGTCATGGCATGTTTGGTTCAGGTTATTGACGAGAGAAAAACGTGATTGCTGCTGACAGACATGATAGGCTACATGATTGTCTAGATAGCTAATGACAGATAACATCAATATGGCAAGTTAACAAGCTAACTTTTCAGGGGATAAACTAGATAGTCTATATTTGCTTGCCATCAATAGTGATGTGACAGTAGTCTGACTGACAACTTTACCAAGACCAGGACTTGCTGATGTTAAGCTATATGGGTCTGTGTATCTCACATTCTTTGGTTATTTGACTCAAAAGACGACTTGGGAAAACGAAAAATGGCTCGATTCTTGTTATTGGTTTCTGAATTTGAAAAACTAAAATCAGAAATTGACCTGTTTTTATTCAATTAATACATTTTCATTTTTTGTTTTGTTCATACCCGGATTGTACATACCTCCTCATAGAATATTCACTGGGCTTGAGGGGTGTGTTTACAGCCTAGGATGGCAGACAAAAGAATGGATTAGACTGTGTGAGTGTGACAGGAAGATTAAAATTCTCATGTTAGCTCATATGCAGAACTTATCATGAAGTTAGCGTGTGTGTGTTTGTGTGGTCCAAACTGTTTAGCGTACAGTTAAGGTGTTGGATTGAAAGTCGCTGTATCCGTGTTTGAGTCCCGGTTGAGGCTACCCCCCAAATTCACAACAATATACTTCAATGGTTGGTTTAATTAAACCTCCTCTTTAACTGCCCCTAATTTACAATTATTTTCTACAACTTCTGAGACCGTTGGAGAGGATCAGCTTGAGCAAAGTGATGTTAGAATCACTGATCTACAAATAGTATTCACTCTCAAATAATAGGCTTTATGGGATTAAGATTCACCTCCCCTGGCATAGGTGATCCGCCCACCAAACACACATGCACGACCAGACATTGATTGATTGGAGACAGCTTGTTTCAATTAAATAACATTTCCTAGTGGTGGAAATGCTGGAAATGCTTTTCATGCTGGAAATACCGTTAAAAACTAAGTGCCAAAAAAGCTACCAAAAAGCATAATTGTTGTGTATGTACAGGATACCCCTGTGCTGTACACTTTTTAATCCAAAAATGGCAGTAATGTGCTACTACCTCTACTGAAAGTTGAAAGATGTGACTTTGGTGGAGTTAGCTGGTTCAAAGTGTAACATGAGCATAAAGCCCATTTTCCAGCTGTTTCTTGGCTCAGAGTAAAACAAAGTAAAACACACCATTCCCAGTCCTAATTTCAATGCAATAAACCTGGCTCATTTAACGTTTCTAGTTTTAATGTCACATGGACAAGTACAGTGAAATGCCGTTCCTGCAAGCTCTAAGCCCAACATGCAGTAAACAATATCAAAGTAGTAGTAAAAATAGCATAAGGTAGAACAAACACACAGAAGAAATAAAAATAAGAAATAAGAAGAACACAAGAAGTAAGTAAGCTATATACAGGGTCAGCTCCAATACCATATTTACATTGTGCAGGGATAGTGGAGTGATAGAGGTAGATACAGTGCCTTATGAAAGTATTTATACCCCTTGACATTTTCAGCCTTATTTTTAAATTAATGAAATTGCTTTTTTCTCTCATCAATCTACACACAATACCCCATAATGACAAAGAAAAACAGAAATATCAAATTTACATAAGTATTCAGACTCTATACTCAGTACTTTGTTGAAGCACCTTTGGTGGCGATTACAGAATCAAGTCTTCTTGGGTATGACACTACTTGGCACACCTGTATTTGGGGAGTTTATCCCATTCTTCTCTGCAGATCCTCTCAAGCTCTGTCAGGTTGGATGGGAAGTGTCGCTGCACAGCTATTTTCAAGTCTCTCCAGAGATGTTCGATCGGCTTCAAGTCCGGGCTCTGGCTGGGCCACTCAAAAACCTTCAGAGACTTGTCCCGAAGCCGAACCTGCGCTGTCTTGGCTCTGTGCTTAGGGTTGTTGTCCTGTTGGAAGGTGAACCTTCAACCCCAGTCTGAGGTCCTGAGTGCGCTGGAGCTGGTTTTCATCAAAGATCTCTCTGTAGTTTGCTCCGTTCATCTTTGCCTCGATCCTGAATAGTCTCCCAGTTCCTGCCATTGAGAAACATCCTCACAGCATGATTCTGCCACCACCATGCTTCTACGTAGGGATGGGGCCAGGTGTTCTCCAGACGTGATGCTTGGCATTGAGGCCAAAGAGTTCAATCTTGGTTTCATTACACCAGAGAATCTTGTTTTTCATTGTCTGAGAGTCTTTAGGTGCCTTCTGGCAAACTCCAAGCGGGCTGTCATGTGCCTTTCACTGAGGAGTGGCTTCTGTCTGTCCACAAGTTGGAGAATAAATTGGAGAATAGTTTGCCTCACTATGTCTCTGCCTCTACTTACACCTGCGCAGTGTAATATTTCCGTTGCTGATAATCTACTTAATGATGGATTTCCGGACACAGATTGAGCCTAGTCCTAGACTAAAAAGCTAAATCAATGGAGATTATTAATTGAAAGTGCTTTTTAGTCTAATCTGTGTCAGGGAAACCTGCCCTTAGTGTAGCACAAGTACCCTTTACTTTCATCTAGTTGTTTTCTAGACATCTCCTGGTGCAATTTATATAGTGTTGCATATTGTTGTATCTGTTTTTGCCATTTTAGAGTTGTATTGCTCACTTTTAGAGTATACGTTCCTTGTACTAACATTACATTTAAAATGTTTTCTTGTAGCAATACATTTAAAATATGACTTGTACTATCTACTTTTTTTGTCTCTGTCAGTATGACATGTCGTGGCCCTTTTGAGTACTTCGGTTATCCACAGGTGTCTGATTATCTTTTGATCTTTTTTTTTTTTTTTTTTTTTTTTACCGTTATTTTACCAGGTAAGTTGACTGAGAACACGTTCTCATTTGCAGCAACGACCTGGGGAATAGTTACAGGGGAGAGGAGGGGGATGAATGAGCCAATTGTAAACTTGGCTTTGTGTGGCCTTGTGTGCCCACAATTTTTTACGGGCTTACATTTGAAAACAAAAGGTATGGTTGGATGCATTGAGTTGCACATTCAACAAGTTATATTGGCTACTAGGCTGCATGTCTACATTAGGAGTAAATAACTGCAATATAACTACAGATGCAGTGATATAATATAATGAAATGTGTGGTTTCAAGCAACTACATTAATTCTCTAGTGCATTTCTTTAATATAATTCATACACTACATCAGGCCAGAAATTATGCAAACAGACACGCACCAGGGTCTGTTTTTTCCTGTCTCACCATAAACGTTCACCATTGACCACACACCCTTCTTTTAATGATCTTCAAAATACATTTTGGGGCAGATAAAGGATCAGTTTTGCTTTTACTATATTGTTGTGACAAGGGAGACCTGGTCAGAGATCCTCAATCTGCCCTCAGGCTTTGAGAATGCATGCCTACATGCCTGCATGCCATACCTTTTATGTGTAAGTGCACCTGGTCATCTGTTTTGTTGGTCATGCATGTAGGTTTGTAGCCTGGCTGACGCGACCCACGTTACCACACAAAGAGGAAGAGCTATGACTCACTGGTCTGGACAGAAGACCGTTTGTTAGTACAATATTCGCTCAGAAATTGTACAGACTCATTGATTGGTTCTGTCAACATTGTTGTTTGGATTTGAAAATTCAACAGTTATAATGGGAGGTGGTGCTTAGGGGCTGTGTGTGACTGTGCCTGTGGGTGTTTGAGGGAGAAAGACACTGAGGAAAACCAACCAGTAAAAGCACAGCCCCCATTCATTATCAAAGCATCTTGCCGACAACATCAAAACAGCCTTTCCAGGCTCTGAAGCCAGGAGGACTTTGAGTTTAGGTGTTAGCCAGACTAGTAGGTTCGGGCCTTTGGCTATAGATCTCTTTCACTTTACTCCATAATCATAAAGAGCTGCAGCAAACCTCTCACATTAGACCTCTTTCGAAAAGGCCCAGTGGGACACAATTTATTTAGGTTGTAATATATTGTGTATGGTTGCAAGAGGCCTACAGGATTAACCTGCAGTTGAGGCTACTGCAAACCAGTCTCAAAGAACAAAGGTTCTGTAGTAGGCCATTCTTTAATGGAAGGTGGTAGCACATTACTGCCATCTAGTTGACGAAAATGTGTACGAAACACTGTTATTATTTACATACATTATTTATTTATTTTTGACTTGGCAGATTAATTATGTAACTTCAACCCAGCTCAGATTTAAGATTGGATACTTTATTGTACATACAGTAACAACACATACAGGTAACTGCCAAAAGAATGGAAACACTTGAGTAAATGAGGGATACAAAGTGTATTGAAAGCAAGTGCTTCCATACAAGTGTGGTTTCTGAGTTAATTAAGCAATTAACATCTCATCATGCTTAGGGTCATGTAAAGATAAATTATGTCGAGGCCATCATTTTGGATTCCATGGCTATGCCCCCATAGGATGACAATGCCCCCAGCCACAGGGTGCAAGTGGTCACTGCATGGTTTGGTGAGCATGAAAATGATGTAAACCATATGCCATGGCTGTCTCAGTCACCAAATCTCAACCCAGTTGAACACTTATGGGAGATTCTGGAGCAGTGCCTGAGACAGCATTTTCCACCACTATCAACAAAACACCACATTATGGAATTTATTGGGGAAGAATGGTGTCTCATCCCTCCAATAGAGTTCCAGATACTTGTAGAATCTATGCCAAGGTCCATTAAAGCTGTTCTGACTCGTGGTGGCCCAACACCCTATTAAGACACTTTTTGTTGTTTTTTCCTTTCTTTTGGCAGTTACTTGTATACTCTTGGAAAAAAGGTGTTATCTAGAACTTAAAAAGGTTATTGGGCTGTCCCCATAGGCGAACACTTTGAAGAACTTTTTGGTTAGAGGTAGAACATATTGGGTTGCAGGTATAACCCTTACCACAGAGGGTTCTACATGGAACCCAAAAGGGTTCTACCAGGAACTAAAAAGGGTTATCCTATGGGGATAGCTGAAGAGCCCTTTTGGAAACCTTTTTTTAAGAGTGTACATAAGTATAATAACACAGCCTGAATCATATTTTAACACTTCATCCAAAATGCTTTAAAAGGTTATTTGAGGAACCATTAAAGGGGTTTCTTTGAAGAACTTATAGAGGTTCCCCCACAGTTTCAATTTGAAGAACCCCTAAAAGGTCTTCCAGGAACATTTTTCTTTTTAGAGTGTACATTACGAGAAGTAGGCCAATTGTCTTAGCAATAGTCTTGTTCATAACTGAAGAGTGTAGCTTACATCTGACTGTCAGTGAGCAGGAAAGGATGTTTGTGAAGTATACCCATACCAATAAAAATTCTAATTTTATCTTACTGTAACTACATGAAGTTCATGATGATCTGCTCAGATGCCATACTGTGCCCTTCTCATGTGGGAACATTCAGAACACACACACACACACACACATCAGCACAAATTGGATATTGTTGCATGTGTAAGCAATAACTAAGTTAGCTATGCATTGTGCCAGATAGTAACTGCAATTGATTATTACTCAGTCAATGAGCACCATCAGCCAGCCAGAACATCTAGCTAAGTCAGCTACAGAAAGTAATGGAGAAATCTCACCTTTCTTCAGCTAGTAGCTCTGGCCGGGCAGCATCATCTTGTAGCATGTTGAGGGACTAACTTACTTCCACTAGCTACTACTAGCTAGCAAGACTATAACCAGTAACCAGATAGAGCTAGCTAGCCAGCCTGCTAGCTAGTCAGTAGCCAGTTTTCTAGCTAGCCAGTTGTAGCCAACTTTATTCAGTTGTTGTTGAGTTTATTCTATTGGCATGCCAAGTTCTGTATCTTAGCCAACCAAAAATGAAAAATGTAATGAAATGTGTTATTTGTTTTCTGTTATTCCATGTCCAGTTTTCACACAATAAAATAGAAAACTAGTCGATTTTCGTTTTGTAAATGCAGAAACCAAAAACGAAAATCTAGGCATTTTCCATTTTTCCACTTTGTCTTTTAAATCAAATAACCAATTAATGGATGATACACAGACCTAAATGACACATGTTGTTTGCTTAGGTATCTAGCTTGCCACATGCCAAATAGATTGGCTACCCTCACATATCATAATTAGAAATGTGCTCTTCAAGAGGTGGTGATATTAAAACCTAATAGTTATAAAACTAATCAATCCCATGAAAACCGCACACAGTTGTAAATGGTTATAGTGGAGTTGGGGGTCTCATTGCCCCCCAGCAGCCACAATATGGGTATTACACCTCAATATATGTGAGTGGTTACTGCCCCAACATCCTGTCAAGCCCATCTTTCTTTCTTTCTTTCTTTCTTTTTTATATTTTTTATTCATTTTATTTTCATCTTTCTTTACATCCACTGTGTGTTTAGCTGGTGTCTGATTGTCCCCCGCTCATGTCAACTGAATGAGATGCAGGAACACCCTGATTGGGCTCATTTCACTTGGATTGTTGGCTACTTAAATATACCAAGGTTTCTCCTGATGCTTCATTGAACCTTGACCCCTAACCCTAACTCTAACTCTAACCCATACGAACCCATATTGGCACTTAGCTAGAGTCCCAACCCTTAATTTACTTGTTCTAAAATGGGCACTCAGGTACATCCGGACCAACACATGAATGAGGTCACGGCTCAATGCCTCCCATGAAGTCAACAGTCATAAAGTCTGGGATAGAATACAGTTGCTGGCAGAGGACATAAACTCATGGCAACAAGTGCTGTGTGGGGGGATGAATGTTTGATTGCGCAGGTAGGGAAGGAGAGGTCCCTTTGAGTTTAAACATGATCCACAGCTATTAGTGGGCACGTGCACAGATAGGGGTCTAGTTGTGCCGAGCATATGCCACTTTGCCTTCCCACTCACCAAGTGCCTTTTTTGGTGGTGGTATATACGGTGCCGTGGTAACGTATTTGGTGGTAATTTTTCTCACACACTGGCATTGGGTGTTGCATAACTTTGTTTATTAAATACATTAAATAAGTATGGAATTGTTGTGTTATTTCTTCACTCAGGTTCCTATTATCTAATATTATGTTTTGATGGAAGATCAAATACATTTTCACAGCACTATATATATATATATATATATACTGTATACTGTATACATATATATATATACAGTTGTGGCCAAAAGTTTTGAGAATGACACAAATATTAATTTTCACAAAGTCTGCTGCCTCAGTTTGTATGATGGCAATTTGCATATACTCCAGAATGTTATGAAGAGTGATCAGATGAATTGCAATTAATTGCAAAGTCCCTCTTTGCCATGCAAAAGAACTGAATCCCCTCCCCAAAAATTCCACTACATTTCAGCCCTGCCACAAAAGGACCAGCTGACATCATGTCAGTAATTCTCTCATTAACACGCACTCTGTCATGCTGATTGAGTTCGAATAACAGACAGGTGCTTGAAATCATTGTTCTTCCTCTGTCAACCATGGTTATCTGCAAGGAAACACATTGCTTTGCACAAAAAGGGCTTCACAGGCAAGGATATTGCTGCCAGTAAGATTGCACCTAAATCAACCATTTATCAGATCATGAAGAACTTCAAGAAGAGCGGTTCAATTGTTGTGAAGAAGTTTTCAGGGCACCCAAGAAAGTCCAGCAAGCGCCAGGACCGTCTCCTAAAGTTGATTCGGCTGCGGGATCGGGGCACCACCAGTACAGAGCTTGCTCAGGAATGGCAGCAGGCAGGTGTGAGTGCATCTGCACGCACAGTGAGGCGAGGAGGCCATCCAGGAGGATGGCCTGGTGTCAAGAAGGGCAGCAAAGAAGCCACTTCTCCCCAGGAAACACATCAGGGACAGACTGATATTCTGCAAAAGGTACAGGGATTGGACTGCTGAGAACTGGGGTAAAGTCATTTTCTCTGATGAATCCCCTTTCAGATTGTTTGGGGCATCCGGAAAAAAGCTTGTCCGGAGAAGACAAGGTGAGCGCTACCATCAGTCCTGTGTCATGCCAACAGTAAAGCATCCTGAGACCATTCATGTGTGGGGTTGCTTCTCAGCCAAGGGAGTGGGCTCACTCACAATTTTTCCTAAGAACACAGCCATGAATAAAGAATGGTACCAACACATCCTCCGAGAGCAACTTCTCCCATCCATCCAGGAACAGTTTGGTGACGAACAATGCCTTTTCCAGCATGATGGAGCACCTTGCCATAAGGCAAAAGTGATAACTAAGTGGCTCGGGGAACAAAACATCGATATTTTGGGTCCATGGCCAGGAAACTCCCCAGACCTTAATCTCATTGAGAACTTGTGGTCAATCCACAAGAGGCGGGTGGACAAACAAAAACCCACAAATGCTGACAAACTCCAAGCATTGATTATGCAAGAATGGGCTGCCATCAGTCAGGATGTGGCCCAGAAGTTAATTGACAGCATGCCAGGGCGGATTGCAGAAGTCTTGAAAAAGACTGCAAATATTGACTCTTTGCATCAACTTCATGTAATTGTCAATAAAAGTCTTTGACACTTATGAAATGCTTGTAATTATACTTTAGTATTCCATAGTAACATCTGACAAAAATATCTAAAGAAACTGAAGCAGCAAACTTTGTGGAAATTAATATTTGTGTCATTCTCAAAACCTTTGGCCACAACTGTATATATATATATACATAAAATGTATACAGTTTTGTCCTTGTTGTTCTGAACCCACTGCCAGCTTGTTTGCGTGATGTCAAGCTTTCAGCACTCCCCTCCCACCCAGTCAGTTGGTTGTGCCTGTTGGTCTGCCCTCTACAGGGGATTGTGCATGTCTGTTGTGTATGTGTAACAGTATAGCTTCCGTCCCTCTCCTCGCCCCGACCCGGGCTCGAATCAGGGAACCTCTGCACACATCAACAACTGACACCCACAAAGCATCGTTACCCATCACGCCTTACAGAGCAAGGGGAAAAACTACTTCAAGGCCTCAGAGCGAGTGACGTCACCGATTGAAACGCTATTAGCGCACACCACCGCTAGTTAGCTAGCCATTTCACATCGGTTACATATGTGTTTGTGCATACTGTGTATGTGAG
This sequence comes from Salvelinus fontinalis, assembly GCF_029448725.1. Taxonomy (NCBI): domain Eukaryota; kingdom Metazoa; phylum Chordata; class Actinopteri; order Salmoniformes; family Salmonidae; genus Salvelinus; species Salvelinus fontinalis. The sequence continues at coordinate 28,866,721 of NC_074682.1, read as the reverse complement.
TTATTAATGTGTGAGTAAGTGCTAACTGGAAGTTGTTTTGGATAAAAGTGTCTAGTATGACCGTATTAGGAACATGAAGAGGAAATAGCAGAGAGAGTTGTTAATTTCAGTGCACTGCGAAATACAACATTTTTCACACCTGCAAGAGGATGTTATTGTAGTCTACACATCCACCTCTGTCAATGTGCAAGAAACCAATAGACACACGCTCCCACTTCCAAATCATAGTACACATTCATGTGAGTGTGATTAATGACACATCCTTGCCATGACACACACACACTATATGGGCACAAGGACTGCAAAGCCTGCAAAGCCTCGCCCAGTGGAGTTGCTCAATCCTGGAAAAGACAGAGAAGAGTCACCAGAAACTCCCTGACAGTAACATGAGTGACAGACGAGCTACACTTAAAGAGACAATAAAGACAAAGACTAACAAGTTAATTACCATGCGTCAATCCAAGACATAATAAAGAATAGAGAATAGACTACCAAGGCAAACAAGTTACAATGAGGCAACACAGATCATAATATATGTTTTAAAACGGTTCTGTGAGGACATGCTATCAGAATGGCTGCTGGTAACATTCCCTGGAGCCTGAAGATGATGACAGGATGATTGACAGCCAGTGGATACTGTGTGGGATGGAGGGCATGACATCATGACATGACATGCGTTTATGTTTTGTCTTGTTTGTGTCTTAAGATAATCGTGAGTGGTGTTCACTTGAAGAATGTTACACACACATAAGCACACTGAATTGGGTGCAATTACGAGTTGCATTCAGTTGAACAATGTTACGCACGCTGATGATATGGTACACTGAATTTCCCTCCACCTCTGCTCTGTGTTGATAATTGCTGTACTAACGCACAAATGGCTATTCATGATTGATGCAGCATTAAGAGTGTGTCAGATAGAGATATGATGGCTTCTTTACTTTTCATTCAGCATGCCAAATTAACTTTAGCCAACTGAGCGTATCAACCATTCATTGTTCCTCAGTCCTAGTGCTGGAGACAGGTGTACAGGCTTTTTTACAGCCCAGGACTAACTTACCTGATTCAACTAATCAACTATTAATCAAACCCTTAATTAGTTGAATCTGGTGTGTTAGTACTGGGTGTTGTGTTATGCCCTGTTGATCTCCAGAACCTGGACTGGGCCTCTAGTGTCTCTAGTAAAAGTAACAGATTCTTATCTCTATCCAGTGAAAGTGGGATTATATTTGACTGTGTAATTTAGTCTTCATACTGCCCTATTTGTTGTACAGTCAGTAACATTGACGGTGAATCCCAAACCAGCCCCTCGCCCCTACCAACTCGTTCAGGGGGCCCACGTTGTCATGTGTTGGTGATGAAACTCTTGAGGGTGACTTACAGAGTGGTGAGGAGATCAATAAACCCATCAATCTCTGGACACACTCATGACTTCTCCACAAACGGGCATGAAATTCAAATGGCATGAAATTCAAATTCCCCTGTTGTTTTACAAGATATAAACCTCAGAAATAGTTCAACATTTCATTTGGGAGGTATTTCATTTGTTTTATGTGTCAAGCCTCAAAATCAGGATCAGCAAAGTGGAGATGTTGTTTCCTACCTTCACCACCTGGGGACGGCTCGTCAGGAAGTCCAGGACCAAATCGCACAGGGCGGGGTCGAGACCCAGGGCCCCAAGGTTAATGATGAGCTTGGAGGGTACTATGGTGTTGAATGCTGAGCTGTAGTCAATGAACAGCATTCTTACATAGGTATTCGTCTTGTCCAGATGGGATACGGCAGTGTGCAGTGAGATGGCGATTGCATCGTCTGTGGACCTATTGGGGAGGTATAAAAATTGCAGTGGGTCTAGGGTGAGGTGGAGGTGATATGATCCTTGACTAGTCTCTCAAAGCACTTCATGATGACAGAAGTGAGTGCTCCGGGGCGATAGTCATTAATTTCAGTTACCTTTACCTTCTTAGGTACAGGAACAATGGTGGCCATCTTGAAGCATGTGTGAACAGCAGACTGGGATAGGGAGATGTGCGCGCACGTGTGTGTGTGTGTGTGTGTGTGTGTGTGTGTGTGTGTGTGTGTGTGTGTGTGTGTGTGTGTGTGTGTGTGTGTGTGTGTGTGTGTGTGTGTGTGTGTGTGTGTGTGTGTGTGTGTGTGTGTGTGTGTGTGTGTGTGTGTGTGTGTGTGTGTGTGGGCGCAAAAAGTGTGCGCAAGTGGAAAAAAAACATGTTGACTCACACTTTTAGTTTTTATTGTCCTAGGCTGCCTAGCTAAAATGCTTGCTCGTTAGCCTACACATCTAGCTACAAATTGAACTTCCATCCTCTCTGGCCAGGGGCATAATGTATGAATTTAATCTTTAGATCAGACTTGCCGTTGAATTCATTGGCCAGTACGGAGAATTAAGTGAAACCACAAGTCCAAATCCCTATCTCCATTCATGGCTAATTTAGGAAAGGGACGATTTTAGCTAGCTAGCTAGCTAGCCACCGGAGAACAACAACACAACGAGATGCAACAATTCATTTATTTTTTTGTAAATTACGTTTGGCTTTTGTAAATGACGGGAAAAGATATGTAAATTACGTTTTGCTTGTGATTGGTGTAAAGCCAAATCCAAACTGTGTTCCCTTGACCCTTTATTTTGATGCGCCAGGACCATTCACAGTTGAGCTCCCTCAGTTTAGCTCAAAGCAGAATGGCTACTATTTAATTAATTTTTTAATCATTCAATGCTACAGGTGGCAACAATGCCATACTCTTTTTAACCAGACAACATCAGATAGATGGCCTACACATACTGAGACAGAGGGGTCGCTGTTTTGCTCCCTCAGATGCTTTCTCCGTTGAGTTTCATTCAGCCTCTTGAGAATTTAAGGAAAACTAGGAAACACAGAGACGAAAGACATATACTGTATATACATATTTTGTCAATTCTTTGAGGAAGCCTGGCTTCCCTTGGCATACATGAATACATGCCACTGTGAGTGACCAACACTTTACACTTTTTTTGTGGCTACAGCTAGAGATGCAAGTGTCATTTGGTTAGCTAACAAGAAATGTGAATTGCTTTGCTAGCTAGTTAGCTATGTTGAATTTCAACAGTTAACATATTTCTTAGTTGTCAATCACATGTATTTGGCATCAATCAAATGGGTGGGCTGGCAGGCAAGTTCCCATTCAGTTGTCAAAACTTGTTGGGACAAGCATGCATTGGCAGGCAAACTGCAGAAGGACGAGCAGGCTTCTATTCCCTATTGTTTCAGTGCAAATTTGACAGCCAACTAGCTTAAAAAGTTTGAGAGGGTTTATCTAATCGTCCCTCATTAGATTTGAGCTTATCTCGCATTGGTTGTTGATCTTGTTGTTATTGATGTATATAGGTAACTGAGGGAGAGAGAGCCTACATTTTCATAGTCGTTTGATCAATAGAACTTTGAAGTTCCCAAATTTAAGAGGACCCATGGTATTTACATATTTGCAGAAATCCATTCAGGTGTATTTGTTGCTTTTGGCGAAGGCAAATGTGTTCTAATGATCTAAAGTCACGCTGTTGATATTGCCTGTAAACACACAGTCCAGGTCAAAGGGAATGATGGCAGGCTTGTGTGGCAAATGGCTTATTTGCACATAGGCCTGCTGTAGCTCTGACACTGCAGGGTCTATTAATTGTCCAAACGCAAGGCCGCTTTCCCACTCTATACTGCTATAAAATATTCACAAAAACGTTATTATATGTCATTCCCAAACATTCTATGAATTTATGAAAATGTGAAAATGACCATTTCTACAATAAGTGCTCGCTTGTCAGAACATGTAAAAAAAAAAAAAAGGTGTCATATTCTTCCTGGGTGTATATGAACAGATTTTGTTAAGGGTTAACACTGGAGCCTGCAGCCTTGCTGGCTTGGTCAAAGTGAGTATTGGAGTTTTCACTCCTTCGGCTTTGGGACACTTATGCACAGGGTTGGGTAGGTTACTTTCTAAATGTAATCCGTTACAGTTACAAGTTACCTGTCCAAAATTGTTATCAGTAACGGAACTTTTGGATTATCCAAACTCAGTAACGTAATCTGATTACATTCCGTTACTTTTAGATTATTTTCCCCTCAAAACTTCTTATGGCTGGGATCCCGTTAACAACAAGTGTATCTTTAAAATGGTATATCATACTTGTATGTCTGAGGAATTTTAATTATGAGATTTCTGTTGTTTTGAATTTGGCGCCCTGCACTTTCACTGGCTGTTGTCATATCGATCCCGTTAACTTCTCTGCGCTACGGATCCCTTTTACGGGATCATTTTCCTAAACAACCGCTGAATTGCAGGGCGCAAAATATTACTAAAAATATTTATAATCATGCAATCACAAGTGAAATATACCAAAACACAGCTTAGCTTGTTGTTAATCCACCTATCGTGTCATATTTTTTAAATATGCTTTACAGCGAAAGAAATCCAAGCTTTTGTGAGTGCTAGAACAGCTAGCCCGAAATTAGCATGGTCACAAAAGTCAGAAAACCAAAAAATGTATCGCTTACCTTTGATAATCTTCGGATGTTCCACTCACGAGACTCCTAGTTACACAATAAATGTTATTTTTGTTCGATAAATATTACTTTTATAACAAAAAAACGCCATTTGGGTTGCGAGTTATGTTCAGAAAACTACAGCCTCGTTCCGGTCCTGAAAGGCAGAAGAAAATTCCCAAACGTATCAGATTCAAGAATATTACTAAAAATATTTATAATCATGCAATCACAAGTGAAATATAGCAAAACACAGCTTAGCTTGTTGTTAATCCACCTATCATGTCAGATTTTGAAAACATGCTTTTCAGCGAAAGCAATCCAAGCTGTTGTGAGTGTATCAATCAATGCTAGAACAGTTAGCCTTATATTAGCTTGGTTAGCTTAGTCACGAAAGTCAGAAAAGCAATAGAATTGATCGCTCACCTTTGATAATGTTCGGATGTTTGCACTCACGAGACTCCCAGTTACACAACAAATGTTATTTTTGTTCGATAAATATTACTTTTATAACAAAAAAAACGCCATTTGGGTTGCGCGTTATGTTCAGAAAACCAAAGCCTCGTTCCGTTCAACGAAAATTCCAAAAAGTATCCGTAATGGTCGTAGAAACATGTCAAATGTTTTTTATAATCAATCCTCAGGTTGTTTTTTAAAACATAATCAATAATATTTAAACCGGACCTTAACCTATTAAATAAGAGAGAAAAAGAAAATGGAGAGCTACCCCTCTCGTGCGCAGGGACTAATCAGAGGACACCCCCATTTTTCAAAATAAAAGCGTGAAACTATGTCTAAAACCTGGTCACAGTCTGAGGAAGCCATTGGAAAAGGAATCTGGTTGATATCCCTTTAAATGGAAGAAAGACGGGCCAGGAAACACAGATTTTTAAAAAAGAAATCACTTCCGGGTTAGATTTTCTCAGGTTTTCGCCTGCAGAATCAGTTTTGTTATACTCACAGACAATATTTTGACAGTTTTGGAAACTTTGGAGTGTTGTCTATCCTAATCTGTAAATTATATGCATATTCTACGATCTGAACCTGAGAAATAGTCTGTTTACCTTGGGAATGTTATTTAAAAAATATAAAAAATCTGACCCCTAGCGTCAAGAGGTTAATCCCACCACAGTGTCCGATTTCAAAAAGCTTTACGACGAAAGCACAACATATTATTATGTTAGGTCAGCACTCATTCACAGAAAAACACAAGCATTTTTCCAGCCAAAGAGAGGAGTCACAAAAAGCAGAAATAGAAATAAAATGAATCACTAACCTTTGATGATCTTCATCAGATGACACTCATAGGACTTCATGTTATACAATACATGTATGTTTTGTTCGATAAAGTTCATATTTATATCCAAAATTCTCAGTTTACATTTACGTTATGTTTAAATTATGGTCAGTAATGTTTTGCCTCCAAAACATCCGATGATTTTGCAGAGAGCCACATCAATTTACAAAAATACTCATAATAAACATTTATAAAAGATACAAGTATTATACATGGAACCTTATAAGATTTCAAAAAAACTTTACGGAAAAAGCACATCATGCTATAATCTGAGTACATCGCTCAGAGCCCAAACAAGCCATGAAGATATCCGTCATGTTGTGGAGTCAACAGATGTCAGAATAGCATTATAAATATTCACTTACCTTTGATGATCTTCATCAGAATGCACTCACAGGAATCGCAGTTCCACAATAAATGTTTGATTTGTTCCACAAAGTCTATCATTTATGTCCAAATACCTCATTTTTGTTTGCGCGTTCAGTACACAATCCAAACTCACGATGCGAGGGCAAGTCCATGCGAAAGTTCAGACGAAAAGTCATATTACAGTTCGTAGAAACATGTCAAACGAAGTATAGAATCAATCTTTAGGATGTTTTTAACATAAATCTTCAATAACGTTCCAGCCGGAGAATTCCTTTGTCTTCAGAAATGCAATGGAACACAAGCTAACTCTCTCACGTGAACGCACGTGGTACGCTCATGGCACTCTGCCAGACTCTGTCATGACTTAAAGAGCCCTCATTCCCCCCTCCTTCACAGTAGAAGCATCAAACAATGTTCTCAAGACTGTTGACATCTAGTGGAAGCCTTAGGAAGTACAATATGACCAATATCCCACTGTATCTTCGATAGGCAATGAGTTGAAAACCTAAAAACCTCAGATTTCCCACTTCCTGGTTGGATTTCCTCAGGTTTTTGCCTGCCATATGAGTTTTGTTATACTCAGAGACATCATTCAAACCGTTTTAGAAACTTCAGAGTTTCTAAAACTAAAACAGTTTTAGAAACTTTATCCAAATATAAAACTAAAACAGTTTTAGAAACTTTATCCAAATATACTAATAATATGCATATTTTAGCAACTGGGCATGAGTAGCAGGCAGTTTACTCTGGGCACCTTATTCATCCAAGCTACTCAATACTGCCCCCAGCCATAAGAAGTTTTAAGAGGCATTAGAAGAAGACAAAAATGTATGTTACCAATTGAACGACATCTATTGCAGGATAAATCAATGTTAAAGTTTACATAACTAGCCATATATACGTAGATGTTATATTTTACTTCATGGGTTGGTATGTAGGTTTTTTCTAACCCATCGCTTTCTACTACATGTAATAATACGATTAAATTATATCTTTACAATAAAAACCAAAGTCTATCAGAATTCCAGTTATTCCAATAAATGTTATACCCCTTGATCTTCAAGAATAGGACTTGGAAATGTGGAAGTATAGATTAGCCAAATTGTTTTACCTGAGCATGACCCCAAAACTAAGGACTTATTAGCCAGCCCTATTCTGTTGTTAATGATTTTGTTGTCATGGAGGACTGATTGGGCTCATTGATTCGAGTTGAAAAATAAATGCTGCGCTCATGGAATGGCAAGCTGTCATCAAGGCAAAGTGTGGCTACTTTGAAGAATCTCTAATATAAAATATATTTTGATTTGTTTAACACTTTTTTGGTCACTACATGATTCCTTATGTGTTATTTCATAGTTTTGATGTCTACTTTATTATGTATAGTCATTAATAGTCATTACTAAAACAATGACTGATAGGCAGCTTAAACTTCTTGAATTCAACCATTATTGGGTTCAAATACACATTTAGATTTGTGAACAGCCATTCACAACAACCACAATCCATCACAAGTCGCAAACAGCTAAATGAGAGAGCAGCAGTGTGATTCACATCAATGAGCTATGTAGATATCAATAATAAGGGATATCCGTATCTCCATAGACTACACCACTGCTGTCATCCTTACCTCCAAGCGTTTATTCAAATTTGATCATCTTTGGATGCCGACAGCAGTCGCACCATTGGAAGACATGGCTTGGACTGTAGCCTACAAAGCCTATTCCTGCTCTTTGCCCGAGACCCATCAACACATTTTGTGTGTCATCATAGTAGTCTCTGACTTGTGGTCAGACTCACTCAGGTGGAACAAATGTAAATGTGCGCCTTTTTTTCTGATTTGAATGTCATTGGGAAAACAGAGAAGTGTCAAAGATTTTTTTCGCAAACATTCTTTCTGAATTTAAAAGTTATCCTCGAAGTAATCATCTAGTTCGTTGCTCCCCAACCCTGTTTATGCATATGGCGAAAGTACGCGTGAACGTACAAATGGAGGGCCGAGGGGGAATGGGGAAGGGACGGGTTTGGAATTCAGCATAATGAACACCTTTAGAACAATGGAGCCTGTTATGAGGAAACAAAACGATTTCAGCTGGTGTCAGGTTCTCAATCATAACCCGAACAGACAAGGTCAACAAGGACCTCAGCCACCCGAGCCACAGCCTGTTTACCCCATTACCATCCAGAAGGCGAGGTCAGTACAGGTACATCAAAGCTGGGAACGAGAGACTGAAAAACAGCTTTTATCTCAAGGCCATCAGACAGTTAAATAGTCACCGCTAGCCAGTCTCCACCCAGTACCGTGCCCTGAACTTTACTCATTGTCAATAGTTGGCTAACACCCTTTACTCAACCCTGCACCTTAGAGGCTGCTGTCCTATGTACATAGTCATGGAACACTGGTCACTTTAATAATCTTTACATACTGTTTTACCCACTTCATATGTATTGTATTCCTGTCAAGGCCTATCCTATTTAACTATTGCTTTACATATACTATTCTATCCTACATATTCTACAGATATACAACATATTCTATCCATATATAGTCCATAATATCTATACATCCCATTATATACATATACATTTATACTTCGGATTCCGAAGTACTTCGGACTTGCTCTTCCTAATATTTCTACATTTCTTAATTACATTTTTAGATTTGCGTGTATTGTTGTATATTGTTAGATATTACTGCATTGTTGGAGCACAAACATTTCTCTACACCCCAACAACATCTGCTAAATATGTGTATGTGACCAATACATTGATTTGATTTGAGACCAGATCAACCAGTCTGAGAAATGAGACGAGAAGAGACCCTGACTGACTGACACATCTCACCTGCTTACACTGAAAGTTAACAACACCACCGCAGACAGACCTACAGACAGACAGACCTACAAACAGACAGACAAAAAGACATGCTGCTTCACTCTAATGACTTGGTCTGACCCTCCAAACACTAGCATAGCTGTAATGTCGAAATTGTTTTAAAATTACAGGGTTTCACCTGTTCCTCAATCTGAGAATCTGGAAAAACTGGATAGAATAGTAATGTTTTGTCTTCTATTGGCAGATTGTCCCAATGAGAAGAGATAAAGAGAATAGATCCCAACTCTAACATGAATGTACAGAACCAGGCCTGACATATACACTGAGTTTACCAAACATTAAGAACACCTGCTCACTTCAATCAGTGTAGATGAAGGGGAGAAGACAGGTTAAAGAAGGATGTTTGAGCCTTGAGACAATTGAGACATGGATTGTGTATGTGCCATTCAGAGGGTGAATGGGCAAGACAAAATATTTAAGTGCCTTTGAACAGGGTATGGTAGCAGGTGCCAGGTGCACCAGATTGCGTCAAGAACTGCAACACTGCTATTTTTCATGCTCAACAGTTTCCTGTGTGTATCAAGAATGGTCCAACACCCAAAGGACAACTGTGGGAAGCATTGGAGTCAACATTGACCAGCATCCTAGTGGAATGCTTTCGACACCTTGTAGAGTCCATGCTCCGACAAATTGAGGCTGTTCTGAGGGAAGGGGGGGGGGGGGGGGGGGGGGGGGGGGGGTCAATATTAGGATTGTGTTCCTAATGTTTGGTATACTCAGTGTATTTAGCTTATTGTTAAAAAACATACCAGTCAAGTACCAGTCAAATGTTTGCCACGCCTACTCATTCAAGGGTTTTTATTTATTGTTACTATTTTCTACATTGTAGAACAATAGTGAAGACATCAAAACTATGAAATAACATGCAGTGGCAAGAACAAGTATGTGAACCCTTTTGGAATTATCGGGATTTCTGCATAAATTGGTCATAAAATTTGATCTGATCTTCATCTAAGTCACAACAACAGACAAACACAGTCTACTTAAACTAATAACACACAAATTATTGTATTTGTCTTGTCTATATTGAATACATAATTTAAACATTCACAGTGTAGGTTGGGGAAAGTATGTGAACCCCTAGGCTAATGACTTCTCCAAAAGCTAATTGGAGTCAGGAGTCAGATAACTTGGAGTACAATCATTGCGACGAGATTGGTGATGTTGGTTAGAGCTGCCCTGACCTATAAAAAACACTCACAAAATTTGAGTTGGCTATTCACAAGAAGCATTGCCTGATGTGAACCATGCCGCAAACAAAGGAGATCTCAGAAGACCCAAGATTGTTGACTTGCATAAAGCTGGAAAGGGTTACAAAAGTATCTCTAAAAGCCTTGATGTTCATCAGTCCACAGTAAGACAAATTGTCTATAAATGGAGAAAGTTCAGCACTGTTGCTACTCTCCCTAGGAGTGGCCGTCCTGCAAAGATGACTGCAAGAGCACAGCGCAGAATGCTCAATGAGGTTAAGAAGAATCCTAGAATGTCAGCTAAAGACTTACAGAAATCTCTGGAACATGATAACATCTCTGTTGACGAGTCTATGATACGTAAACACTAAACAAGAATGTTCATGGGAGGACACAACGGAAGAAGCCACTGCTGTCCAAAAAAAACATTGCTGCACGTCTGAAGTTTGCAAAAGAGCATCTGGATGTTCCACAGTGCTTCTGGCAAAATATTCTGTGGACAGATTAAACTAAAGTTTAGTTGTTTAGAAGGAACACACAACACTATGTGTGGAGAAAAAGAAGGCACAGCACAGCACGCCAACATCAAAATCTCATCCAACTGTAAAGTTATGGTGAAGGGAGCATCATGGTTTGGGGCTGCTTTTGCTGCCTCAGGGCCTGGACAGCTTGCTATCATCAATGGAAAAATGAATTCCCAATTTTTCAAGACATTTTGCAGGAGAATGTAAGGCTACCTGTCCGCCAATTGAAACTCAACAGTAGTTGGGTGATGCAACAGGACAATGACCCAAAACACAGAAGTAAATCAAATACACCTTCTGGAGTGGCCCAGTCAGAGTCCTGACCTCAACCCGATTTAAAATGCTGTGGTGTGACCTCGAGAGCGGTTCACACCAGACATCCTAAGAATTTTTCTGAACTGAAACAGTTTTGTAAAGATGAATGGTCCAAAATTCCTCCTGACCGTTGTGTGGGTCTGATCCGCAACTACAGAAAACGTTTGGTTGAGTTTATTGCTGCCAATTGAGGGTCAACCAGTTATTAAATCCAAGGTCCAACTATACCCTGTGAATGTTTACACTGTGTTCAATAAAGACATGAAAACGTGTAATTGTTTGTGTGTTATTAGTTTAAGCAGATTGTGTTTGTCTATTGTTGTGACTTAGATGAAGATCAGATCAAATTTTATGGCCAATTTATGCAGAAATCCAGGTCATTCCAAAGGGTTCACATACTTTTTTTGCCACTGTATATATGGAATCATGTAGTATCCAAAAAAAGTGTCAAACAAATGAAAATATATTTTATATTTGAGATTCTTCAAAGTAGCCAGCCTTTGCCTTGATGACAGCTTTGCACACTCATGGCATTCTCGCAACCAGTTTAACCTGGAATGCTTTTCCAACAATCTTGAAGGAGTTCCCACATATGCTGAGCACTTGTTGGCTGCTTTTCCTTCACTCTGCGGTCCAACTCATCCCAAACCATCTCAAGTGGGTTGAGGTCGGGTGATTGTGTAGGACAGGTCATCTAATGCAGCACTCCATCACTCTCCTTCTTTGTCAAATAGCCCTTACACAGCCTGGATGTATGTTGGGTCATTGTCCTTTTGAAAAACAAATGATAGTCCCACTAAGCGCAAACCAGACGAGATGGCGTATCGCTGCAGAATGCTGTGGTAGGCATACTGGTTAAGTGTGCATTGAATACTAAATAAATCACTGACAGTGTCACCAGCAAAGCACCCCCACATCATCACACCTCCTCCTCCATGCTTCAAGGTGGGAACCACACATGCAGAGATCATCCATTCACCTACTCTGTGTCTCAAAAAGACACGGCAATTCTCTTATTTTTATTTGTGTTTTTTTCTTCTTTTCAATTCGACCATGAATCATCACGCGGTCGGTCTCCTCTGAACAGTTGATGTTGAGATGGGGTCTGTTACTTGAACTCTGTGAAGCATCATTTATTTGGGCTGCAATCTAAGGTGCAGTTAACTCCAATTAACTTATTCTCTGCAACAGAGGTATCTCTGGGTCTTCCTTTCCTGTGGCGGTCCTCATGAGAGCCAGTTTCATCATAGCGCTTGATGGTTTTTTCGACTGCACTTGAAGGCCTGATGGAGGTCATTTTGCAGGGCTCTGACAGTGCTCCTCCTTGCACAAAGGCGGAGGTAGCGGTCCTGCTGCTGGGTTGTTGCCCTCCTAAGGCCTCCTCCACGTCTCCTGATGTACTGGCCGGTCTCCTGGTAGCGCCTCCATGCTCTGGACACTACGCTGACAGACACAGCTAACCTTCTTGCCACAGCTCGCATTGATGTGCCATCCTGGATGAGCTGCACTACCTGAGCCACTTGTGTGGGTTGTAGACTCCGTCTCATGCTACCACTAGAGTGAAAGCACCGCCAGCATTCAAAAGTGACCAAAACATCAGCCAGGAAGCATAGGAACTGAGAAGTGATCTGTGGTCACCACCTGCAGAACCACTACTTTATTGGGGGTGTCTTGCTAATTGCCTATAATTTCCACCTTTTGTCTATTCCATTTGCACAACAGCATGTGACATTTATTGTCAATCAGTGTTGCTTCCTAGGTGGACAGTTTGATTTCACTGAAGTGTGCTTGACTTGGAGTTACATTGTGTTGTTTAAGTGTTCCCTTTATTTTTTTGAGCAGTGTATATTTTAGCAATTAAATTTTCTTTTGATACTTAAGTATATTTAAAAACCAATACTTTTAGACTTTTACTCAAGTAGTATTTTACTGGGGTACTTTCACTTTTACTTGAGTAATGTTCTATTAAGGTATCTTTACTTTTACTCAAGTATGACAATTGGGTTCATTTCCCACCGCTGGTCCTGGCATTCTGCACAGACAGAGAGCGAGACATTCAGGACTGCTCACTCCGACCCAGTGATGTACTGGGCAGCACGCACTACCATCTGTAGCACCTTTCGGTCAGATGCTGAGCAGTTGCCATACCAAGTGGTGATTCAACAAGTCAGGATTCTCTCAATGGTGCAGCTGTAGAACCTTTTGGGAATCTGAGGTCCCATGCCAAACAATTTCAGCCTCCTGAGGGGGAAGAGGCGTTGTCATGCACTCTTGACGACTGTCTTGGTGTGTTTGGACCATGATTGATCCTGAGTGATGTGCACACCAAGGAACTTGAAGCTCTCGACCTGCTCCACTACAGCCCTGATGATGTGAATGGGGGTTTGCTTGGTCCTCCTTGTAGTCGACGGACAGCTCCTTTGTCTTGCTCACGTTGAGGGAGAGGTTGTAGACCTGACACCCCATTTCTAGGTCTCTGATCTCCTCCCTATAGGCTGTCTCATCGTCGTCAGTGATCAGGCCTACCATCGTTGTGTCTTCGGCAGACTTAATGATGGTGTTGGAGTTGTGAGTGGCCACGCAGTCGTGAGTGAACAGGGAGTACAGGAGGGGACTAAGCATGCACCCCTGAGGGGCCCCCATGTTGAGGGTCAGCGTGGCGGATGTGTTGTTGCCTACCCTCACCACCTTTGGCAGGTTACCAACCCTAACCTCTGAACCCAGCCTCCAGGATGCTCACACCCACATGCAATCCACACACACAAACAAGCATTACCTCAACCCTTTGCTTTCCACTCTACGTATGGTATTGCGTAACAGCATTGGCACTGTAAACAAAGACCGACCCTCCTCTTCTGTAGAAACAGCCACAACAATTGCTGTCTTAACACTATTGTTGTCCCCCTATTTTACCTGTCTGCCAGGATTAGCACAGAGTTTTGGGAAAAAGGTTCCTCTTTCATCCCTCGGTTCCCACCGGCCCTCAGAAGGGGGTAAGATTACAAAAGCATCATCATTTAGGGGGAGGAATATTTCTGTGAAACTCTGCGAGGTGTGAAAGGTATGGGTTACTCTAGAGGCCTGGGCGGTGAGACCTGAGATGGAGATACTGAGACGAACAATGTATTATTCCTTAATATGATATGACTGAGCGCTTCTTTTGTGTACCTCTTTGTTAATATATGCCTGAGTGTTTCTTTTTATATCCACTTCTGGGATGCAATACTATAGTGAATAATGACATGGGGTTTTAGATTAGCATTTTCAGTAACACACACAACACTGTTGATCTGATTCCAGTCATTTGACAGGGAGTCCACAAAATGTTGTAAGCATGTACACAGAAATGACTGACACAATAGGACAATAGTAAAACTTAATAATTCATAGAATGGGACTTATTGATTCTAATGACTTTGGAGAGGAAAACAGGGTTCGATTTACACACTTACTATTTTGGGTGTTCCCTAAAAAAGAGTGGGTTGGACCAACATGAACAGTTATGGGGGTGGCAACAGTAATACTTTCAACACTTCCCACTGAACACAGACATCAATTCAACGTCTATTCTATGGTTCAACGTGGAAACAACATTGATTCAACCAGTTTGTGCCCAGTGGGTTAACACCTCAGACAAAATGAGAAGCCTGAATTAAAACAGTAAGTAATCACATCATGACAGTGATTGGAAATATCATCCACCAAGAGCATCTGTGTTTAATATCATCTATCTATCAACTGTTTCGCAAGTGCAACAAAGAGACACAAAGATACCATGTGTACCATTTCTTCCAAAACATTGTGTTTTCATCACAACCCATTCACAACAGACTACCTGTATGTGTTTTTGAATGTCAAAGCTGATCGATGCCTCTACTGAATGGCACCATGTGCCATATTGAAAAATTGTTGTCTCGATTGAAACTGGTGTTGAAACTGTTGTAGAGATGGTTTAAAATGGCTTCTCATTGTCCTAACCTGTATTCTGACTCTAAAACAGAAATGTGACAGAGACCAAAATATTTTTGTGTGTCTAAATAACCCATATATCCCAGTGAGAGACACAAAACAAGCAGCAGATAGGATCACTGACAGGCCACAGTGTCCAGGAAAGGTCCGTGTTTGTCTGAGAGTCTGTTCACAAAGCCGGAGCGGGACCAGGTATATACAGTACTATACTATACACTATACAGTACGTCTTATGGTTATTCATTATTCATTATGTCATTCACCAGACAGGGTGACAAACTTAATATGACATGACAAATGGGTCTCTAACACAAGAGGCATTGATTAATCTACTGTTACCACGTTTCCATCCACAGTTTTTATGCAGGCAAAGTCATACCGTATCGCAACAGCTGTGACAGAAACAGGAAGTTTCGGTACAATTTTATAAATGCCGATGGATCTTGTAGTGTCGGTAATGTATTTATGCGAGACATGGTGGTGGAAACGCCTTTATGTGCAAATATTGATATAGCAGCCATCACGAGATGATAGGGTGTGTGGTCCTCCAACTATGAAAAATGACTTGTGTCATGCACAAATTAGATGTCCTAACCGACTTGCAAAACTATAGTTTGTTAACAAGAAATGTGTGGAGTGGTTGAAAAACTAGTTTTAATGATTCCAACCTAGGTGTATATAAACTTCCAACTTCAACTGTGTATGCAGGGGCACAACTTAGGTTTTAGAAGTGGGGGGACATAATTATTATACATATTATTTTATCCAGTCGGATGAACACTCCAAAAAAGCACACAGTTGCCTTGTTTTATATCACATTCCAATTATAAAACAAAAATGCAATTTCAGAATATGGGGGGGACATGTCCCCAGTGAAAGTGCCGCCCCTGTATATATGTACATTAGCCAAGTATAAAGTCCTGGGCCAGAACAGGCAGATCAATAGAAATTGTTGTGTGGAGAAAATTATGCCTGTGTGTTTCTTTGTTTCCTGGGCAGGTTAGCGTTTTTCGTCATGAATCTTGTTCTGGAGGCGGCTCTGCAGCTTGTTCACTAGCTGGCACAGCCACATAGTCAAAAAAACTGATTTTAAACCTAACCCTAACATTAACCCTAACCTTAACTACACTGCTAACCCTAATGCCTAACCCTAACATAATTTTTGCTTTCACACTTAATGGGCAAATCGCTCAGTTCTGCCTTCAGGACAAGATTCATGCCAATAAACGTCAACCTGCGTTTCCTGGGAATCGGGGGCAGGTCCAGGGAAAATACTTTTCCTTAGTGGCATGCAAATCAGAACGTGCATAGTGACTCAGCAACCTAACCTGGAAAGAACATTAACCGTACTTAAGCCCTTTATCCCTTTCTCAAATCTACAGTGGAACTACAAATAATACAATGACTCACCCTTACCTCAGAGCTTTGAGTGGCCTCACGATTAGACACTTACCTGTATGTTGACTTGTCCACAAACAATAATACAGTCACTCTTAGTATCGTGTGACTCGAGTGACTGTGTACGATGATTTTGTCCTACTGTACATGTGGATGTATGTTTCAAAACATTTTTGTTTAACTGTTTTCAAGATCAACTAGCTGACAATAAATGTTCCTAGAAGATATAAAGGAATGTTTTCATATGGTTATTGATCTCGCCATCAAATATCAGACCTATTCTTTTGTAAGTTAGATAAGTTCGAACTGAAACTCTTCAATCTATTGTTTCACGGTGTGAATTTTGACATTCTGTATATTGTACACCCGTGACCAACCCCATGCTACAACAGGCAACAGAATAAAGTGCTACAGATATAGGATCTTCATTTCATGAAATTTCAAACTTGTAATGTATTTGAGGTTTAAAACCCCCTAGAGTCCATGTCCGCGCCGCTCGGAAATCGAATTAGCATAATAAGAAAATCGCTATAAAAATCTGTCTGTTTAAGCTAGAGATATTTTGGAAGGGCTGCGTCTCAATCAACCGCATCTGCCGATGTCGGCCTTCCGCATCTCAGGTGAAAGGTGGCAGAGGAACAGCGGTGTTTGTCAGACCATTAGGCATCCTGAAAATTGTAGGCACACGAACGCAATGGTGTTCTCTATTTTGCTCCCCCACAAGTGCCACGGGACTCGTCTGAAGTCGGTACCACCGATCTGCCAACTGCTGTCTGTAGCATCCAAACAGTTTGGACTACAAACTAATATGTGTACCCCTATATGGAAAGGTGAGACTCTCACAAACGCGTACATGTCGGTTGTTTTGCTCTAGGACTCCCACAAGCCTCACAAGTGTCATCTGAAGGTAGCACAGTACCAGTTGAAAAATGTATGGAAGTAACTTATAGAAGTAGTTTAGTGCCTAAAAAGGGGTTTAAATTTGTGTCAAAATTGTTTTTATTGTATCTTGCAGATGTAGGACAGACACGTCAAAACAAAATTCCTTTAGATATTTTTTTTTACTACCTGTTTTTCCATGTATGAATCTAACAGTTCTGAATCTGTTATACATATACCAGTAGTATATTCACTGTCTAGGCACACTAGGTAAGACCTGGGCGGACCACCCCCTGCATTTTGGTTAGGGCACCAGGTGGTGCTAAGTTAGATAAGTACTGGGTAGGCAGGTTAGATAGGAGAGGGGGAATCTTTGACATTTACTTTCTATGCTTTGGTTCCATCCAGCCCCTTTTCCCCATATTACCGTGTAAAGGAAATAAATCCTAGTAAGCGGTCAATTCTGCCTTTGTTGTCCTTTCTCGCACCTACAGTCCCATACCTCTTTCACTTCACGGGGAGTTGAGTTGTAGCAGGGTGTTGCGTTCCCTCTTCACAGAGGTGTGCGTAACAAATGTGTTTCTATGGGCTAATAGCAGTAAGGCCACATTTTTGGGGGGGGATACCTAAAGGGGTCCTAAAATGTCAAATCTAATTTCTAAATTATATGACCATCTTAAAACAATTCCAAATGTTAGCTTAGTAGAACTTAGTAGAACAGATTCTTGCATATTTAAAGGTATGTGAGTAAAGAAGTATTTTTAATTGTTGATTACACCACATTTCAGGTTAGACTAAATCAAGCCCTCTCAAGAAGCACATTTCTGTCGATTTCAGAAAATACCAGGAACATCCCTCTTTGACTGCAAATATCATGCTTTTATTTCAAAGGCAGATTATTAACATCATAATGTGCTCCTCTCTGTCTCTGCATCATAAGATCACTGTATAATAGCAGTATTGTGGAGGTGGATGGCCAATAGAAAGGCCAGTGGTGGGCCTTATGATTTGTCTTCCACTGACCCAGTAGTTTTTGTTCTGATGCCAAATCTGGAAGTTAATACATTTATTCCCCTGATAAAAGTCTACTAAATGTTTTACATATATCATATGCCTCATAACATTCTCTCTTGGTCTCTTTGTCTTTTGAACGATTTACAGGCAATGATTTACAGGGGATTATTTTGAAGGAGAGTCCTTGGCTGACATTCCATCTATACCGTCACAACGTTCCTCAACGTTTATACAATGATTGACATTGGCATGCTGAATGGTTTAGAAAATCTTCAGACAATGTTTGTCCCCAGATCCAGGTGTCCTGTTCTGTGTATATTCTGCCACCGCTCGTTTTTCACCAACTCGTCCTGCAACACAACCTGTCCAGAGTTTACGCAGAGTAGTTGACCTGGGTAGTTTCTCCAAATGGCAGCCTTTCAAAGCGTTTAGGGTTGTATAAAAATGTGCATAATGGTTACCTGGAGGAAAAAAGGGAGGTCATGCTTTTTCAAATTCAGTTAAGGGGAGGATTTAGTATGTTTAAATCTAGTCCAGGGGAGGGTCATGCCATTTGTAATTGATAAAATGTCAATATTTCTCAGTGTTTTAGAATTAGTTGCTTGTAAGGCTATATATCGATATGTGCTCGATACCGCCCCTCATCTCTGAGTCTCCGCTGGATGCGCAATATCAAGAACGCCTATCACAGGAGGTTGGTGGCTCCTTAATTGTATGACGACACAGGGGGCAGATGGTTCGAGTCTCTTATATTTATTGAAATACAAGGCAATAGGCAAGTCGAGGACAGGCAGAAGTTCATTAAAACCTCTTTCAGCTAGGGGGCAGAATTTTTATGTTTGGAAAAATAACGTTCCCAAGGTAAACAGACTATTTCTCAGGTGCAGATGCTAGAATATGCATATAATTGACAGATTAGGATAGAGAACACTCTAAAGTTTCCAAAACTGTCAAAATATTGTCTGTGAGTATAACAGAACTGATTTTGCAGGTGAAAACTTGAGGAAATCCAATCCGGAGGTGCCTTTTATTTGGAAAAATCCCTGTTCCGTTGCCTGCCCCTCCTCCATTTAAAGGGGTATCAACCAGATTCATTTTACAATGGCTTCCTCAGGCTGTGACCAGGCTTTAGACATAGTTTCAAGCTTCTTTTTTTTTCAATTGAGAGATTTTTCAAAACGCGTCAGGTGTCCTTTGATTAGCTCCTGCGCGCGACAGATGTAGCTCGACATTTTCTTTCTCTGTAGTATTGAATAGGTTAGCGTCCAGTTGAAATATTATCGCTTATGTATGTTAAAAACAACCTGAGGATTGATTATAAAAAGCCTTTGACATGTTTCTACGAACATTACGGATACTTTTTGGAATTTTCGTCTGCCCTCGTCTTCCCTTCAGGACCGGAACGAGCCTGTGGTTTTCTGAACATAACGCACAAACCAAATGGTGGTTTTTGGTTATAAAACTAATCTTTATCGAACAAAAATAACATTTATTGTGTAACTGGGAGTCTCGTGAGTACAAACATCCGAAGATTATCAAAAGTAAGCGATTAATTTTATTGCTTTTCTGACTTTCGTGACCAAGCTAATTTAAGGCTAGCTGTTCTTAGTGTTTTGTCTAGTGATTGATAAACTCATAAACCCTTGGATTGCTTTCGCTGTAAAGCATATTTTCAAAATCTGACACGATAGGTGGATTAACAACAAGCTAAGCTGTGTTTTGGTATATTACACTTGGGATTTCATGATTATAAATATTTTTAGTATTTTTTTTAATTTGGCGCTCTGCAGTTTAGCGGTTGTTATTGATAAATGATCCCGGTAACAGGATCCGTGCGTCAAGAAGTTAACCAGGTCAGAGTCCGAAAGTTACAGGGCGGCAGGCAGGCTTGAGGTCAGGGCAGGCTGAATGGCCAGCAGGCTGAATGGTCAGTGTTAGAGCAGGCAGAAAAGGTTGGAACCGGGAGGGATAGAAAACAGAGACTTGGAAAACAGTAGCACGGAAAAAACTTGCTGGTAGGCTTGACAAGACAAGACGAACTGGCAACAGACAAACAGAGAACACAGGTATAAATTCACTGGGGATAATGGGGAAGATGGGCGACAACTGGAGGGGGATGGAGACAAGCACAAAGACAGGTGAAACAGATTAGGTGGTCCCCCCCCCCCCCCCTCCCTCTCCTCCAGGCCATAACCCTCCCAGTCAACCAAGTACTAGAAACCCCTGCCCCGAGTTCAAACACTCAGGAGGCGTCTGACCGTGTACGCCGGATGGCCATCGATGAGACAGGGAGGAGGGGTGGGCCTGGAAACAGGAGACAAAGGACTGTGAGACAAGGGCTTAATCCTGGACACATGAAAAGTGGGATGTATACAGAGGGTACAGGGCAACAGAAGACGAACAGCAGTGGGACTAAGGACTTTAGAGATGGGGAAAGTACCAATAAAATGGGGGGAAAGTTTACAGGACTCCATCCGGAGGGGAAGGTCCCGCATAGACAGCCATACCCTCTGCCCGAGACGATAGCAGGGAGCCAGAGTTCGGTGGCGGTCCGCTTGTCGACGATACATGGAGGTGTTCTTGAGAAGAGCAGACGAACTCACTTCCAGGTCTGCCGTTAGCGGCAGACAAACAGATTCAGATTCAGAATACTTTAATGATCTCAAAAAGGTAATTCATCTTGCAACAGTCATAAAACATATAACACCTAAAACATTTAAATAAATAGCAAAGGATATTTACAAACAAATAGGCAGAGTAAGTGCTAAGTGCAATTAATCAAACATTTGTTAAGTTACAGAATTGTATTTGGAATAAAAGAGTACTTGGCCATATTTTTTTTAGTCTTAGGTAGTCTGTACCTGCGTCCAGAGGGAAGGAGCTGGAATTCAGGGTGGAGTGGATAGGAAGAGTCAACCACTATTTTATTTGCCTTATGGAGAACTCTGCCCAGGTAGAGAGATGAGAGTTCTTGCTGTTGCTGCCCCATGATTTTCCACAAGTCCTGACTATCTTGCCCAACCAAATTTTCTGTGCAACCTTGATATTCCCATCTGGGCCGAGGGTATGTTGACATCTTCTTCTTGCTCTGGGAAGAGCGGGAGCTGATACCCCATGGAGCACTCGAAGGGCGAGAGCCCAGTGGCCGAGCAAGGAAGAGTGTTCCGGGCATACTCCACCCAACCAAGTTGCCAGCTCCAGGTGGTGGGGTTGGTCGAGACGAGGCACCTAAGCGTCGTCTCCATGTCTTGATTGGCACGCTCCAACTGGCCGTTGGACTGGGGATGAAACCCGGAGGGCAGGCTGACCGAAAACCAAATTAGGGTGGAGAACGTCTTCCAGAATCAGGACGAGAATTGAGGACAATGATCAGAGACAATGTCGACAAGGAGTCCATGGATTCGGAAGAAGATCTGCACAAGGAGCTGGGCCACCTTCTTGGCTGAAGGTAACTTGGGGAAAGGGATGAAATGGGTGGCTTTAGAGAACCTATCCACTACTGTCAGGATTGTGGTGTTGGGATCAGACGGAGGAAGCCCAGTGACAAAATCCAAGGATATTTATTTATTTATTTTATTTACCGTTATTTTACCAGGTAAGTTGACTGAGAACACGTTCTCATTTGCAGCAACGACCTGGGGAATAGTTACAGGGGAGAGGAGGGGGATGAATGAGCCAATTGTAAACTGGGGATTATTAGGTGACCATGATGGTTTGAGGGCCAGATTGGGAATTTAGCCAGGACACCGGGGTTAACACCCCTACTCTTACGATAAGTGCCATGGGATCTTTAATGACCTCAGAGAGTCAGGACACCCGTTTAACGTCCCATCCGAAAGACGGCACCCTACACAGGGCAGTGTCCCCAATCACTGCCCTGGGGCATTGGGGTATTTTTTAGACCAGAGGAAAGAGTGCCTCCTACTGGCCCTCCAACACCACTTCCAGCAGCATCTGGTCTCCCATCCAGGGACTGACCAGGACCAACCCTGCTTAGCTTCAGAAGCAAGCCAGTAGTGGTATGCAGGGTGGTATGCTGCTGGCAATGGATATACGGGACGGCGATGAGAAACAGGAAGTGGCTAAAGGAGGCCAGCCAGAGCTTGCCGCGGAGTCTTATTCTGAGCACACACCGTGCATGCGGCGACGAAGGCTGAGATATCAGGAACCATAGTGGATCACCAGAAGCGTTGTCGGAGGAAGGCCAGGGTTCGACGGGAGCCGGGATGGCAGGCGAGCTTGGAGGAATGAGCCCGTTCCAAGACCTGAGATCGGGCCGAATCAGGGACAAACATCCAGTTAGCTGGGCCCCCCCCCCCGCCAGGGTCCGGCTGGGAACATTGTGCCTCGCAAACCAGGCTCTTAATACCCCAGACAACTGTAGCTGCAAGACATGAGGTAGGAATGATGGTCTCAGAGTCTGAAGGTGTGACAGTAGAACTATACAGGAGAGAGAAAGTGTCCGGCTTCACATTCTTGGACCCTGGGCGGTAGGAGATGGTGAAGTTGAACCTGGTGAATAACAGAACCCAATGGGCCAGCCTAGAGTTAAGGTGCTTGGCTGTGCGGAGATATTCTAAATTCTTATGGTCGGCACACACCAAAAATGGATGTTCCAGCCAGTCCCTCCACTCCTCCAACACCATCTTGACCACCAAAAGTTCCCGATTTCCTACGTCGTAGTTACTCTCAGCTGGGTTGAGAAGATGGGACAGGAAGGGATGCAGCTTTTGGTCCTGGGCAGACCGCTGGGACACGACGGCCCCCACTCCGACTCCAGAAGCGTCAACCTCAACCCCGAACTGACAGGACGGGTCCGGATGGATGACGATGGGGGCTGTAGTAAACTGATGCTTAACGTCCAAAATGCTCTGTCAACAGCTGGGGACCATGTCAACGGCACCTTGGGAGAAGTGAGTGCAGAGAGCGGAGCAGCCAGGGTGCTATAGCACCGAATTAAGAGTCCGTAGAAATGAGCAAATCCCAGGAAACATTGCAGCTGCATTCTGGATGTGGGTTGGGGCCAATCCACCACTCTCACCTTTTTAGGATCCATCTGAACATTCCCTTCAGCGATGACGTATTCCAGAAAGGAGAGTGGAGCAGTGGAATTCCCACTTCTCTGCTTTCATGAACAACTGGTTCTCTAGGAGGCGCTGAAGTATTTGTTGTACATGTAGGACGTGTTCTTGAGCAGAATGGGTGAAAACAAGGATGTCATCAAGGTAGACAACACAAATCGATTCAACATGTCACGGAGCACATCGTTGACCAGGGCCTGGAACACTGCGGGAGTGTTGGTCCAAACGGCATGATCAGGTACTCATAGTGTCCACTAGATGTGTGGAAGGCTGTCTTCCACTCGTCTCCTTCACTTATCCAAACTAGGCAGTAGGCATTCCGAAGGTCCAACTTGGAAAAGATGGTTGCCTCCTGGAGAGGTTCGAAAGCCAAGGAGAGGAATGGTAGAGGGTAATGATTCTTAACCGTGATGTCATTGAGGCCCTGGTAGTCAATACATGGACACAGAATCTTGTCCTTTTTTTCCACAAAGAAGAACCCTGTGTCAGCAGGGGAGGCAGAAGGACGAATGCTCCCAGCAGCCAGAGAGTCCTCAATGTACACCTCCATGGCCTTGGTCTCAGGGCCAGACATGGAATATACTGTATTATAGTTTCACAATATCAGCATTCAATGTATTAAAATATATGATCATACACAGAGAATGTGATCAATATTTATAGTAATATACATACAATATTCAAATAGGATTAAAAATATATATATTTAGAATTATTGAAACTCTAAAAACAGTTTCAAGTTGAACTCCTTGTTAAGGTCAAGAGAAGACAGTGTGTTCAGCCTGTGGATCCAGAAAGATTCCCTTTGAAGAAGTTTCCTCTCAATGTCCCCTCCCCTGCATGACATCTTGACCATTTCTATTCCAATGTATCTCAGAGAACTAATAGGATGTCCAGCTTGTACAAAATGAGCAACAACCAGATTTTTTGTCTCACCTGTCTGTATATTGCTGCGGTGCTCACTGATCCGTGTCTTAAAGCCTTCTACGGGTTTTCCCTATGTAAGACAAACCACAGGGACATTTCAACATGTAAATGACATTTGTGGACATGCAAGTAATCAGGCCCTTGATCTTAAATCTTTGTCCTGTGTGTGGGTGAGGGGGGGGTGTAAATAAGTTGCATTTGTATGTAAAGCTGCATTGAGCACATTGGACACATGTGTAATTACCCTCCGGAACCTTGTCCAAAAATGTTTCCTTTTCCTCTGGTGGGTAATCAGATTTAACCACAATATCTCTCACGTTTGGAAGTCTTTTAATAGCCATACGTGGGGGATATTTAGAAATGGGTTTCAATTGTGGGTCAGTATCAATAATGTACCAGTTCTTCCTGATAATGTCCTTAATGCTTCCCCGATGGTGAGTATTGGGTAAAGCATGATGGGACATGTTCTGCTTTTACTTTTTTTCTTCTTTCCAACTGTTTTAGTCCTTCAAAATGATCTTTGGCATGTTTTACCCAATTGTCTTTGTACCCGCTTTCCTTAAATCTTTGTGGGAGGTCCGTGGTCTGTTTCAGAGACTTTTAATAAGTGGAGGTGGATGAAAGCTGTCACCTCTAAGGAGGGTATTCCTGTCCGTAGGTTTCCTATAGAGATCTGTAGAGAGGGATGTTTTGTCCTTAATAACCATCACATCAAGAAAACTGATTTGTGATGGGTCATAGTTAATGGTGAACTGAAAGTGTAAATTCATAGTTGAGATAAGCATGGAATTCCAAAAGTTCTTCCTGGGTGCCTGTATAGATCACAAAAATGTCACCAAATATCTCCTAATTAGGAAAATATTGGAGAGAAAAGGGTTCAAGTCTGGATTCAGCTCCACCTGTTTTAAAACTTACCTAGATATAGGTTAGTATAATTAGGAGCCATAGTGCTCCCCATCGCTGTCCCTTTGGTCTGGAGGAAGAAGTCTCCTCTGAAGAAAAAATAGTTGCAGGTTAGTACCAGTCCACAATACAATTGGTGCTGGGTAGAGCATTAGGGAGACATTCATTGAGGTAGAACTGGAGGGCCTCTAGGCTGCCCTGATGGGGAATGTTAGTATATAGACTGATAACATCAAAAGTACACAGAATAGAATCTTCAAGTATATGGTCCACAGATTAAAAAATATATATAAAATCAATAGTGTCTAGGATACGTGAGGAGGAAGATTTCCCAGGGTTTCACAAAATGGTCTACAAAGGTAGAGATGTTCTCTGTCAGAGATCCATTACTACTCACAATGGGCCTGCTTGATATAATTGGTGTCATGCTCTTGTGAATTTGGGGTAGAGCTTATATGACAGCTGTGGTTGGGCAGTCAACTTTCATATACTCATATTCTGTCTTTGTCATTTTCCCTTCATTCAAAAATGTTGACAATGTAGATAGAACCAGTTGTCCAGTCAATAACGGGGCTGTGCCTCTGGAGCCATGAAAATCCCAAAACAACAGGAACATGGGGAGATTCAATGAGAAGAAGCTGTATGGACTCACTTTGATTGCCCGACACACACAGGTTAATGGACATCGTATTATGAGTGACCCTGCCAATGGTGCATCCATCCAGTGCTCAGAAATGGAGAGGAGATGTGTGGAGATACCCAGCTCCGATACCAGATTAGAGTCCACAAAACTCTCATCAACCCCTAGAGTCAATGGATGTCATAAGGTGAATGCACCAATTTGTAAGTCGCTCTGGATAAGAGCGTCTGCTAAATGACGTAAATGTAAATGTAATTAGCACCCGGAGAGATTTAGACCGGTCACTGAAAAGCAGGATAACATGGAAGGGAGCATGAGTAAACTCCCAGTATGGCCCACCATAGTACTCGTACCTAACTGATGAGTTTGGTCCTTTACTGGACAAGTGGATTTGTAATGCCCTGTAGCAGCAAAATAAAGGAAACTGTTGGAGTTAAGCCTACGTAATCGTTCCTGAGGCGACAATCTTGCTCTGCACCATTGCATAGGCACAGTAGAAAACGAGTCACCCGTTCCCGATGATTCCCGGGGGAACTCCGGTGACTTTGGATCCCTTCGGGAATGCAGGCGTAGGGGATTCAGGGGTTCTTCAGGGCGAGCAAGCAGCCGTGTACGAACGGGTGGGGCCAAAAACAGACCTCTCCCTCCATAGACGTCCATCGATCATTATAGTTAAGGCTATGAGGGAGTCGATGTCCAGAGGTAACTCCCGAGCTGCAAGCTTGTCTCTGATAGTCCAAGAAGAAAAGTATCGAACAGAGATTACGGGTTCCAAGCACTCTCGGCGGCCAACGTGCGAATGTCTACCACGTAGTCTGCCCACTACGGGGTTCTTGACGTAATCAAAGTAGCTTTTGGGCTGCCTCTCTCCTGGACAACGGAGGATCTAATACCTTCCTCACCTCCTCCATGAAATTCTCCAAACGTAGACAAATGGTGGATTGTTGCTCCCAAACCTCCGTAGCCCAGGAGAGCGCGCTACCATACATTAGCGTTATAAGATACGCTATTCTTGACCGGTCCAAAGGGAATGAAGAGGGCTGCATCTTAAAGATGAGGGAGCACTGGGAAAGAAACGCCCGGCAGGTTCCAGGGTCCCCAACAGAGAGCTCAGGAGGAAGTAAGCAGGGTTCTCGGGAAGATGGGGTAGATTGTACAAAATCATCACTGCCAGGGGGATTGCGGAGAGTCCAGGAGGTCTCCGTTGTGGCATGCTGCCTGATAGACAGTCCACGGAATTGCTCCAGTAACATTTTGAAACCCTGGTCATGGCGTCCCGCCAGCGTATGGAGACCTGAAGTAGCTCCTCATGTATTTCAATGGTGGCTCCCTGCACGGAGAAAGCGTTGCGGAGCCGGTCCGAGTCTGCTGGGTCAGTCATGGCCAGTTCGTACTAAACTCAGCAAAAAAAGAAACGTCCCTTTTTCAGGACCCTGTCTTTCAAAGATAATTCATGAAAATCCAAATAACTTCACAGATCTTAATTGTAAAGGGTTTAAACACTGTTTCCCATGCTTCAATGAACCATAAACAATTAATAAACAGCCACCTGTGGAACGGTCGTTAAAACACTAGCAGCTTACAGATGGTAGGCAATTAAGGTCACAGTTATGAAAACTTAGGACACTAAAGAGGCCTTTCTACTGATTCTGAATAACATAAAAAGAAAGATGCCCAGTGTCCCTGCTCATCTGCATGAGGACTGCAGATGTGGCCAGGGCAATAAATTGCTATGTCCGTACTGTGAGACGCATAAGACAGCGCTACAGGGAGACGTGACGGACAGCTGATCATCCTCGCTGTGGCAGACCACGTGCAACAACACCTGCACAGGATCGGTACATCCGAACATCACACCTGCGGGACAGGTACAGCATGGCAACAACTGCCTGAGTTACACCAGGAACGCACAATCCCTCCATCAGTGCTCAGACTGTCCGCAATAGGCTGAGAGAGGCTGGACTGAGGGCCTGTAGGCCTGTTGTAAGGCAGGTCCTCACCAGACATCACTGGCAACAATGTAGCCTATGGGCACAAACCCATCGTTCCTGGACCAGACAGGACTGGCAAAAAATGTTCTTCACTGACGAGTTGCGGTTTTGTCTAACCAGGGGTGATGGTCGGATTCGTGTTAATTGTCGATGGAATGAGCATTACACCGAGGCCTGTACTCTGGAGCGGGATTGATTTGGAGGTGGAGGGTCCGTCATGGTCTGGGACGGTGTGTCACAGCATCATCAGACTGAGCTTGTTGTCATTACAGGCAATCTGAACGCTGTGCGTTACAGGGAAGACATCCTCCTCCCTCATGTGGTACCCTTCCTGCAGGCTCATCCTGACATGACCCTCCAGCATGACAATGCTACCAGCCATACTGCTCGTTCTGTGTGTGATTTCCTGCAAGACAGGAAAGTCAGTGTTCTGCCATGGCCAGCGAAGATCCCGGATCTCAATCCCATTGAGCACGTCTGGGAGCTGTTGGATCGGAGGGTGAGGGCTAGGGCCATTCCCCCCAGAAATGTCCGGGAACTTGCAGGTGCCTTGGTGGAAGAGTGGGGTAACATCTCACAGCAAGAACTGGCAAATCTGGTGCAGTCTATGAGGAGGAGATGCACTGCAGTACTTAATGCAGCTGGTGGCCACACCAGATACTGACTGTTACTTTTGATTTTGATCTCCCCTATGTTCAGGGACACATTATTCAATTTATGTTAGTCACATGTCTGTGGAACTTGTTCAGTTTATGTCTTGGTTGTTTATGTCTCAGTTGAATCTTGTTATGTTCATACAAATATTTACACATATTAAGTTTGCTGAAAATAAACGCAGTTGACAGTGAGAGCATGTTTCTTTTGTTGCTGAGTTTAGAACGACACAGGGCAAGACCCAGATGCAGACACAGGAGGCAGATGGTTAGAGTCTCTTTGATATTTATTGAAATATAGGGGGCAGGCAATAGACAGGTCGAGGACAGGCAGAAGTTAATTAACCAGGTCAGAGTCCGAAAGGTATAGAGCGGCAGGCAGGCTCGAGGTCAGGGCAGGCTGAATGGTCAGGCAGGCGGGCTCAGTGTCAGGGCAGGCAGAAAAGGTCAGAACCAGGAGGGCTAGAAAACAGAGACTAGGAAAAACAGGAGCACGGAAAAAAACGCTGGTACGCTTGACAAGACAAGAAGAACTGGCAACAGACAAACAGAGAACACAGGTGCCCATTTCTCTCTGCTATCCACTTTGTTTAAACTATAATTTTGGGTATAAGGGAGGGTCACTTGCTAAATATGTTTTTTTCAAGAGTTCAGAGAGGGTTTTGGTAAAATATATTTTGGACGGCAATCCATTTTCATTTCAGAGAGGTCGGATTTTCTCCATGTAACCCTTATTATAAATAACATTCACTCCAGAGCAACAACAGGGCTCCAGAGATGTGGCTGCTCTGATTCCAAGGCTCTGTAGAGAACGACACGCTGATACCAACGCTGTAATCAACCAAACCTGACAGGCTGTCCACAGTTAACTCTCTCACACACTCATATGCACTCACGAGCACACATACACACACACGCACACGCACAAGCACATACACACACATGCACACATACACGCGCACAAACACACACTCACTTATGCATGCACGCAGGTACACACAATTATTTAATCTGAGTGACAAGACTGTGCTTGTCATTGTTCATTCACAGGAGAGAGTGAGTAGGCTGTGTGTGTGTGTGTATGTGTGTGTGTGTGTGTGTGTGTGTGCACTTGCGTGTGTGCGTGCATGCGTGTGTGTGTATGTTTCAACAGTCTTTTATTTGCATTAATGGTCAAATGGTTCACGCAACATCTGCTTATGTCCTCTCTAAAGCACAGACATTTTGCAGTCAGAATTTGGATAGAAAATAATTTTCTATGACATAGGTCTTTACAAAGTGTTACAATGTCGTGAAAGGTACAGTTCATCATGTGATGCTTTTTCGTGGCCACTGCCAAGACTTGGCTGGTAGATATGCCAAGGTATTCACCCATAGGAATGAGAGCAATATCACACGCACACACAAACACACACATTTTTACCATAACAGCAATCATGTAAAGCATCTTTCCAGTATGTGGCCTCCTACATGTTCCAGTCAAAGGATGAGCAACATGTCAGGAATAGATTTTGGGTAAATACTGGTTGGGCGAGAGACAAATTACTTGTTTACAGTTAACATGGACCGGTTTCAAGTCAGGTAAGATCTGATTATCTAAAGAAGCAGCCAATCAACTTCCAGACATATCAGATCAGCTCAATTCAACCTGATTTGCTTTGGAATTTAGTTTAGTTAATTTCCAGGATGGAATGGCAGGGAATCAGTATTATTGTTAGATATTACTGCACTGTTGGAGCTAGGAATGGAAGCATTTCGCTACACCGGCAATAACATATGCATGTGACCAATAAAATGTGATTTATTTGATTTGATTATGTTCACCATCTCATGTCCGAAGACCGGCACCCTTTGTAGGGCAGTGTGTCCACACACTGACCTGGTGCATTTGGGGCTCCATAGACAACCAATGCCCCCTTCTCACTTCTGGCCCTCCAACATCACTTTAAGCACCATCTGTCAACCATGTTTACGAGCCTATCAGCATTGATGTGACAAAGTAAAGACACTAAAGGCTCAGACTCACCAATAGTGTTTCCCGGGTATGGGTACTTGGCACCTCTGAACAGCGTGCAGTCTGTAATTTGAGACAGGGGCGTATTTGACGTCCATCCATGTCTGAGGACGTCGGGATTTGAAGTTGAAACCGGCCATTAGGTTTCAGTTTTGCTAGTGCATTGTGGGTGGGGATGGGCGTAAGCATCTGCTTGTGGTTCCAAAGATTGCATGTTCAAATCCAGTGATCATTTTTGTTGTTGTTGATATTTTGGTTTTAAGCGTATCCCAAACCTTAACCCTTACCTTAACCATTCGGAGATAATGCCTATCCTTAAGAATTCGGAGTTAAGGCCTAAACTTAACCCTAACCTTGAAAATGTGAAGTTAATTACTAAATTTAACCTTAAACACTTTGAAATTTGACAACTTCAAAATTCGGCGTTTGAGAAACATGGATGAATGTCCAATTCTGACGTTAGACTGCGAGAGCTTGTACTGTAGGGGGCCAAGAGATGTGTGTATTCTTTAAACAGACAGATAAGGGTTTAGCAAGAACCAGAGAATCCAGTTATGTCAGCTTTGGGGAAAGTGAAAGATAATAGGTGCAACAAACCAAGGGAGGGAGTCAAAGGAGGAGTGTTGAACAAAGGCATTATTCTTTGTACTGATTTCTCTTAATAACAAACCTGCGCGAACGAACGCACACACACACACACACACACACACACACACACACACACACACACACACACACACACACACACACACACACACACACACACACACACACACACACACACACACACACACACACACACACACACACACAAAAGGCCTAACACAGACCAAAGACAAATCTGTCAGGGTTATCTTTAGGTTCTCTCTCCTGCCTCCTGATAGAAGCTGCTGCCTTCTTTTCTATGGTTTGATTATTAATTGGGAATTAAACAGTGGCCAGAACAGTGATACCAAAAATAACATCTACAATAAGCTTCCTTTCATAATAAAAGTTACGGTAGTGGCTATATTTCTTCCAATGCAGTAGTGCATTAGTGAGAGTTTTTTTTCTCCATGAAATGATTGCATCCAGAAAATATTCAACGTTTGGAAGTCATCTGCCGTAACAACAATAAAACTATAAATGTTGAGTGAGGAAAGACCATGACTATCTTTGTCATACCTAAGTAGGAGGCAAGTATCCTTAGTTGAACCCAGAGAGAAATAGAGATGGAATTAGAGAGAGGGAGAAGGAGACAGCATCTTACACTGCCGCTATGTGGCCGTATTGTGTAAATACATAACAGGCTGGTTTCCAATAAGGGTGGGGGGAATACCTACTCAGCTGCACAACTGAAGAAATTCAACCGAAATGTGTCTTCCGCATTTAACCCAACCCCTCTGAATCAGAGAGGTGCAGGGTGCTGCCTTAATCAACATCCACGTCATCTGCAACCAGTTGTTGGGGGTACCCTAGTCGTTAACGACCATCACGTTACTAATGGCCTGCTACTCAGGGCTCTATTGTCTTTTTAACCAAACAAACTGAATTAAAATAATGATTGTGCACTTTTACAATACACAGCCTACCGCATATTATGCACGGCAGGAAACCATTAAAAAAACTGATTTAAGATGTCAATGGTACAAAATTGGCCTAACCTATACTCCAAAATTAAACAAATTCTGCCATGGTAGAGAAATGAACATTCAATTCTCTGGCAACAGCTCTGCTGGAAATTCCTGCAGTAAGCATGACAAGTTCATGCTCCCTCAAACCTTGAGACATCTGTGGCATTGTGTTGTGTGACACAATTGCACATTTTATAATGGCCTTTTATTGTCCCCAGCACAAGGTACACCTGTGTAATTTCTGGGATCTTTTATTTCAGCTCTTGAAACATGGGACCAACACGTTACATGTTATGTTATTATTTTTTAGATGTTCCAAAGGCATGCATCAGCGGCTTGTATGCATGGATGACTGGATATGCTAAATGTGTTTATGTTAATTAATGGCCAAATACCATGAGACTGGCAAATTTTGCATGACAATTTCCGTCTGACAAAAAGCTCTACTCCTGCCCCTATGGGCCATTCTGGTTCAGACAAGGCTTACTTTTCCAAGGCATACTACTCCTGATTAAGATAACGAATCATTCATTTTAAAGATAAGCATTTATGCAACTCTCAACTCACAGTGTTATTTTGAGAATGTGTTATTTTCTTTGAACCCTATCGAGACTACAATTATCAGTACATCACAGATGGAAAAGCTGCTTCATGTTGAGACAATGGAAAAGCTATGTTTAAAGTCATCTTTTACGTGAAGGTAGGAAATCCTAGATGTTGTCTGAAGTTACGATACCAACATCTCAAACCCCTCCAGGTTCGACATTTTAACATAAACAGGAACAGCTTGAGGCACATTGAGAGTTGAGTCACTCTCGTAAACTCCATACTATCAATCCTTGCCAAACCATAACACACCTTACACACCTTAACGTCGCTAGCTAAGGCTAAGAATATCTCAGGGTCAGGGACTCTTAACTCTACAAATAGCAGCCCCGCCCTTCTACCTCCACCTGCAGCTGTATGCAGGTTATCCTTCGATCACAGAGCTGGTAAATATAGCTACAGGGGATCAGTCACTCAAACTCTCCAGACTTACACAATCCTGCCATGACATAGAGTATGTGTGGGAAAATTTGTGTGTGTAGGGGTGGGGGGAGACGGAGGTAGGTTTGTGTGTAGAATGGAGCTATTTCAGTATGGAGCTATTTCAGTACCAACAGAAAATGTATTTGTATTAACTAGGCAACTCAGTTAAGAACAAATTCTTATTTACAATGATGGCCTACCAAAAGGCAAAAGGCCTCCTGCGGGGACGGAGGTTGGGATTCAAAATAAAATTAAAATAAAGGACAAAACACACATCATGACAGGAGATACAACACAACACTACATAAAGAGAGACCTAAGAAAACAACATAGCAGGGCAGCAACACATGACAACACAAAATGGTAGCAACACAACATGACAACAACATGGTAGCAACACAACATGGCAGCAGCACAACATGGTAGCAGTACAAAACAGGGTACAAACATTATTGGGCACTATCATGACTCTCCGGTGAGGATCCGAAGGATCAGGTTACAGTGAGTCGGCTCTACAGCGCCCTCTCTCTCCCGAGAGGGTTGAAGTTGGCCGTTTTATGACGGTTGAAAATACTTGTAGAAACTTTGCCTTTGGGCTCCGCAGGATGGAGGGGAAAGATAACTTTTGTTACAAGGAGATTCCTCCCACCAAAACTAAAACATCAAAAGGTTTGATAACGAAACAATATTTCTGTGATCCAAACATTGGGAATGGTCCGTCGGTATTTAAAGAATACCATGTCCAACAGTTGTTGTTTTGTGATATTATGAAGGACGGTATAACTAAATAACTGTACCTCTACAAATGTATACATCCCAGATATCAGATTCACATCTAAATGTTGTGGAACTTATATGATTAAATATGAAATTATTTGTGAGAAGACGTAATGTGATGTTAGCCTTCTAAATGAGAGAATTGTTTTTCATATAAAGTCTTAACCAGTCAGTGACCGCACCCACGTCAGCACAGACATTATGTCGGCGTCATGGAACGCCCCTTTTGCCAGAGTGCATAAAACCCTTCGTGAAGAATTAACATATCAGACCATGTGAAGGTCAAATTACAGAAAAGGAACTTCTTGATGCAATGAAAGCCTTTAAAACGTCTTATGGCTGCAGCCCGACGCCGGTACACTTATGACAACAGCCAGCTCAAGTGCAGGGCGCGAAATTAAAAAAAAAAAAAATAATAATATTTAACTTTCACACATTAACAAGTCCAATACAGCATATGAAAGGTACACATCTTGTGAATCCAGCCAACATGTCCGATTTTTAAAATGTTTTACAGCGAAAACACCACGTATATTTATGTTAGCTCACCACCAAATACAAAAGAGGACAGACATTTTTCACAGCACAGGTAGCATGCACAAAGCCAATCTACACAGTGTGCTAACTTAGCTACTTTTTCCCACTACGTCCGGATTTTTCCTGACACTTTTTCTGAGACACATATTCTGACCAAATAGCTATTCATAAACATAACAAAAAAATACATGTTGTATAGGAAATGATAGATCCATTAGTTCTTAATGAAATCGCAGTGTTAGAATTCTAAAAATAACTTCATTACGATATGCAGCTTCGGTATAGCTAGAGTACCCAAACGTTGGCCGCCCAAGACTAATTCACATGTACGACAGATATATGAAATAGCATCATAAAATGTTTCTTACTTTTGCTGATCTTTCATCAGAATGTTGGACAAGGGGTCCTTTGTCCAGAACAGTCGTTGTTTGGATTTAGAACATCGTGTTTCCCTCTTCATTTAGCAAGCGCGCTAGCCTAGTGGCACAGAGCTCTCCATGTCAACAAACGGAAGAGAACGGAACACGGCAAAACTCCCGAAGAAATGTCAATAATCTGATGAAACTATATTGAAAAAACATACTTTACGATGATATGGTGACATGTATCAAATTAAATCAAAGCCGGAGATAATAGTCGCCTATAACGGCAGCTAAACAAAAGGCAATCCCACTGTCTAGCTCGCGCTCTTCAGAGTACCGAAAATGGGGGAAATGTCATTCCAAGATGATGTGTTCCATCTCATACCAAGATAATCACCTAATTTCTTCTCTCACAGCCTCTTGACACCCAGGGGAAGGTATATGAGATGCATGTATACTAATAGGTCTCGTGCCCATTTATAGGCAGGAAGAAGAACAGAGCATCGATTTCAGACTTTCCACTTCCTGGTCAGGAAATGTGCTGCAGAATGAGTTCTCTTTCACTCAGAGAAATAATTCAAACGGTTTTAGAAACTAGATAGTGTTTTCTATCCAATAGTAATAATAATATGCATATTGTACGAGCAAGAATTGAGTACGAGGCCGTTTGAAATGGGCACCTTTTATCTGGCTACTCAATACTGCCCCTGCGGCCCAAACAGGTTAATGCAACCGCCGTGTTAGATTTTTTAAAATAACTTTACCATAACAAACAGCTTACGTTATAGCAAGACAGCGCCCGCAAAAAGGGCAGAAATACAAAATAACATCCACAGAAATACAAAATAACATCATAAATTGTTCTTACTTTTGTTGAGCTTCCATCAGAATCTTGTACAAGGAGTCCTAGGTCCAGAATAAATCGTTGTTTGGTTTTAGAATGTCCTCTTCTCCTGTCGAATTAGCAACCTTAGCTAGCCATGTGGCGCGAACATGCCCATCTTCTCCTGACGCAAAGAAAGGAAAATGCCAAAAGTCGCAATAAACGTTGAATAAACTGATACAACTCGGTTGAAAAAAACTACATTATGATGTTTTTATCACATCTATTAAATAAAATCAGAGCCGGAGATATCCACCGTCTATACCGAACGCTTTTCAGTAGCCAATGTCGATGTCCTTCCCGCGCCTAGGTAGAGAAAGGCAATTGTGGTCACGTCATTCCAAGAGCTCTTGTTCGACCTCAGATCAAGCTAGACACCCCATTCCACCTTCCACTGCCTGTTGACATCTAGTGGAAGGCGTATGCAGTGCATGCAAATCCATAGATATTAGGCAATTGAATAGGCAGGCCCTGGAACAGAGCATCGTTTTCAGATTTTTCACTTCCTATCTGGAAGTTTGCTGCCAAATGAGTTCTGTTTTACTCACAGATATAATTCAAACAGTTTAGAAACAGTTTAGAAACAAACAGTCTAGAAACTTGAGTGTTTTCTATCCAATAGTAATAATAATATGCATATTGTACGTTCTAGAAGAGAGTACAAGGCCGTTTCATTTGGGCCCGATTTTGTCCCAAAGTCAAAATAGCGCCCCCTACACACTAATAGGTTAATACATTTTCAAGTTCATAACTGTGCACTCTCCTCAAACAATAGCATGGTATTATTTCACTGTAATAGCTATTGTAAATTGGACAGTTAGATTGACCAGAATTTAAGCTTTCTACCTATATCAGATATGTCTATGTCCTGGGAAATGTTCTTGTTACTTACAATCTCATGCTAATCACATTAGCCTATGTTAGCTCAACCGTCCCACGGCAGGTGACACCGATCCTGTAGAGGATAGTTTTGTCAATGCAATTTATGTTTATTTTCTGATTTAAATGGATATATTAGGTTCTGTAATAATAACAGTGAAGTAAAGAATTGTGGAGACCAAATACTTTGTTCAATATCAAAATATTTTAGGGAACATTTTGAGTTACCTTAAAAAAAGTGCAAGAGTGGTAATGTTTTTGGCCACAACTGTAGGTAGGGGGTGATAAGCAGAGAGTACTGGTTGCCAATTAATTAACTGTTCAGCACTTAAGGCTTTGGGGTAGAAGTTGTTCAGGAGCCTTTTGATCCCAGACTTTGCTCTCCGGTACCGCTTTCCATGCGGTAGCAGAGAGAACAGACTTGGTGGCTGGAGTCTTTGACAATTCTTATAGCCTTCCTCTGACACCGACTGGTATAGAGGTCCTGGATGGCAGGAAGCTCTGCCCCACGCACTACTCCCCCCCGCCCCTCCCAGTTGCAACCAGTCAGGATGCTCTCGATGGTGCAGTTGTAGAACATTTTGAGGATCTGATGACACTCTTGACGGCTGTCTTGGTGTGTTTGGACCATGATAGGGCCTTAGTGATGTGGATACCAAGGAACTTGAAGCTCTCGACCAACTCCACTACGGACTCGTTTATGTGAATGGTGGTGTGCGTGGCCCTCCTTTCCTAAGCACGCACACATGAGGGGCCCCCGTGTTGAGGTTCCGTGTGGTGGATGTGGTTGCCTACCCTCACCACCTGGGGCGGCCCATCAGAAAGTCCAGTGTCCAATAGCAGAGTAAGGTGTTTAATCACAGGGTTCTTAGCTTAGTGAAGAACTTGGAGGGCACTATGCTGTTGAATGCTGAGTTGGAGTCAATGAACAGCCTTCTCACGTAGGTGTTCCTTTTGTCCAGGTGGGGAAGGGCAGAGTGGAGTGCAATAGAGATTGCATCAATTGTGGATCTGTTGGGGTGGTTTGCGAATTGGAGTGGGTCCAGAGTGTCTGGGATAATGGTGTTGATGTGAGCCATGACCAGCCCTTCAAAGCATTTCAAGGCTACAGATGTGAGTGCTACGCTGCGATAGTCATTTAGACAGGTTACCTTGGCGCTCTTGGGCACGGGGACTATGGTGGTCTGCTTTAAACATGGGTATTACAGACTGGGTCAGGGAGAGGTTGAAAATGTCAGTGAAGACACTTGCTAGATGGTCAGCGCATGCTATGAGTACTCCATCTGGTAATCCATCTGGCCCTGCGGCCTTGTGAATGTTAACCTGTTTAAAGGTCTTACTCACATTGGCTACAGAGAGTGTGATCACACAGTCATCCGGTTCAGTGTTGCTTGCCTCAAAGCAAGCATAGAAGGCATTTAGCTCGTCTGGTAGGCTCGCTTCACTAGGTAGCTCACAGCTGGGTATCCCTTTGGAATTCGTGATAGTTTGCAAGCCCTGCCACATCTGACGAGCGTCATAGCCGGTGTAGTAGGATTCGATCTTAGTCCTGTATTGACACTTTGACTGTTTGATGCCTCGTGGGAGGGCATAGCATCTGGATTTGTGTCCCGCTCCTTGAAAAATGGCAGCTCTTGCACTTAGCTCATTTATATTGTTCAGAAATGTGGTGGGTACTCTCTTCGTTCAACTGTTCCAAATGTTCGAACTGAATTTGGTAAAAGGGCTTTTATGTACTCTGCGCCATCGTCTTGGAACGCCTTACAAAATACTTTTAAACTGGAAGAACTTGTCCCGATTGGTATTTTTAAATCACTGATGAATGATCTTGAGACTGATTCCCTGACCTGTCAATGTTTTTAAATAGCTCTTTTTGATTTTTGTTATACTCTTGTGAATTCTATGGTTTTTACTAGATTACTTGTAGTTTTCAATGTTGCCTGTCTGTAATTTTTGTAATGACTTGGTGCTGCCTATCTTGGCCAGGACGCTCTTGAAAAAGAGATTTTAAATCTCAATGAGCCCTTCCTGGTTAAATAAAGGTTAAATAAATCAATTGTAAAAATAAAGTGCGGATGTTGCCTGTAATCCATGGCTTTTGGTTTGTACATGTACATCCGGTCACTGTGGGGAATATGTCGTCAATGCACTTAATGATTAACAACTGATGACTGATGTGGTAAACTCCCCAATGCCATCGGATGAATCCAGGAACCTATTTCAATCTGTGCTAGAGAAATAGTCCTGTAGTTTAGCGTCCGCTTCATCGGACCACTTCAATATTGAGCGCATCACTGGTACTTCCTGTTTGAGTTTTTGCTTGTAAGCAGGAATTAAGTTATGTTCAGATTTGCCAAATGGAGGGTGAGGGGGAGCTTTGTATGCATCTCTGTGTTTAGAGTAGATTTGGTCTAGAGGTTTTTCACCTCTAGTTGCACAGGATGTTATGTCTGTTCCCGCTCTTCCCCCTCTTTTTCCCTGCATCACGCACTCCTACCATCATCAATTACGCACACCTGCCTTCCCTCGTCACGCGCATCAGTCAGTTCCCCTGCTC
The DNA here is from genome assembly GCF_029448725.1 of Salvelinus fontinalis. NCBI lineage: Eukaryota > Metazoa > Chordata > Actinopteri > Salmoniformes > Salmonidae > Salvelinus > Salvelinus fontinalis. The sequence continues at coordinate 28,827,499 of NC_074682.1, read as the reverse complement.
TGTTCCCTGCTGATGCATTAATTGTTTTTGTCCTTGTTACTCTTGTGCTGACGCTGTTCCTGTCTCGTTCCATGTCCAATCCTTAGTAAATATTTGACTCCCCGTACCTGCTTCATCTCTCCAGCGTCATCCCTTGTGCCAGAATACATCAGCCAACACACTGGTTGATGGTTGATGGTGACGTCGGCTCTGGGACGCCGTCGATGGAACCGGGGGTGCCTAGCCAGCTGGCTCGACAGGTTTCCTTGCACCGGTTGGCTCGGAAGGCCCCCATCCCACATCAGGCCTCAGCCGGATCGTCAGGTCTTGTTCGCCCAGCCGGCCCAGGAGTTTTTTTGTTTGTTTTGTTGGTGACATCGGGGTGGATTCCGCCGCCGATGGAACCGGGGGTGCCTAAGCCAGCCCGTCAGGCTTCCACTCCCCGGCTGGCTCGAGAGGTTTCCTTGCCTCAGTTGGCTCAGCAGGTTTCTATCCCACGTCGCGCTCCACCAGATCATCGTTTCAGCGGGATTGACAGGCGTCCTTGCCTCTGCCGGATCATCAGGCTCCCATGCCTCAGCTGGCTCGTGAGGCTCCCACGCTCCTGCCGGTTCGTCGGGATTCCACGCCCCCAACCGGCTTGCCCAGCGCCCATGTCTCGGCCGGTTCACCCAGGTGGGATGCCAGGTGGCGCCCCTAGAGGGGGGGTACTGTCACGTCTGCTCCCGATACTTCCCCCCTGGCGCTCGAGGGCGCCAGGCTGCCCTGCATCATGCACTCCTGCCCTCATCAATTACGCACACCCACCTTCCCTCGTCACGCGTGTCAGCGATATTGGATTCACCTGGACTCACTCATCACCTGTTTATTACCTCCCCTTTATTTGTCAGTTCCCCTGCTCTGTTCCCTGCTGATGCATTCATTGTTTTTGTCCTTGTTACTCTTGTGCTGACCCTGTTCCTGTCTCGTTCCATGTCCATTCCATAGTAAATGTTTGACTCACCGTACCTGCTTCGTCTCTCCAGCGTCAATTCATGTGACACAGGAGACATGCTGGTAGAAATTAGGTAAAACGGTTTTCAGTTTTGCTGCATTAAAATCCCCGGCCACTAGGAACATCACATCTGGGTGAGCATTTTCTTGTTTGCCAGCGCGCAGGTTACACATTCATCCGGGTTACCACAGTTCCCTGTGGGTTTGATCCTTGGACTGTCTTTGGGTGCGTCAGCGTGTAAAGTGTGCATTATCAGGGTTCCCCACAGTTTCCTGTGAGTCTGAGCCTTGGGCTGCGGTGGCAGCATGCGAGTTGTCGTGGCAATTTCCTGTATTACCAAATGAGGAGAGTTACAAACCACACACCAGTCAGAGTTATACTTAAACTTCATCTTTAATAATAATATGAGCTTTACCATAGCCCTGTGACTTTCAACAATTCACTATCTGTAATGAATTGTTGAGAGTCCCAACATAATGGCAACTGAGATCTTTTATAGCATAGATACACCCCTCTCAACTTACATGACGAACCACAGATCTTAGGAACTCTTCACAAAGGGCCTTTTCTTGAGAAAGGAGTATCCTTTAGCCAGATTGCATTCGCTATAAATTATCGCTCAGTTTGGTCTCTAAAACGAGGTTCTAATCTCGTTCCTGGTACTTCATAGTACCAAAACATTACCTCATCCAAGGCATAACTCAATTGTCAACTCTAGATACTCCCATCTCAAGTAAACCCCCTCTTGACCCCACTCCTGGACAAGCTCACTGAGGGGAGTGACTTGCGCACAGACATTGTAGAGACAAGTAATTGGTTCCCCCTTAATCACGCCATCCCTTCACATGGTTTAACAGATACATTCACATACGAAGACAATGTCCCATCCTGTCCTCTTCCCTTTCTGATATTCTGCATAGCACCAGAGACATGTAAAAGACAATCCAGACCTCTCCTTTCTCTGGGCCCCAAATGACTGAGCCCCAGCTAAGAAAAAGTGCAACTGCCAACACTATAGTCCAAAAGGATACATTCTAATGACAAGTATCTCACATAAGCATATTATGTAAATAAAACATCTTATTTATCTATGTTACCCAACTAATTCGGATTCATCTGCCACAGAGTACACAGGTTCCAGGTTACTACAGGTTTCCTGTGGGTTTGAGCTTCGGGCTGCCGTGGTTCATCGACTCAGGCTGATGCTATGCAGCACGCATGTGCGCTTTACCATGTCACGACAGGTGTTCTGTTGTTTTGGACTTGCAGTTCCTTGTACTAGTTCTGACATTTCAGGCTCGCAAGGTAAGTATTGTTCTTGGAACCATAGGGTCTATGCACTTGGGCCACAGTGGCAGCGTGTCAGTGTGTATAGCCAAGTTGCAAAAGGTTTGGGTTCCCTCTATGGGGGATCTGAAAGTTCAGGTCTCATGAGGCTCTGACAGTTCAGGCTTCTCGGGTAAGTATTAGGGAATAATGTGGCTTCTGTAACCACTTTTTGGATCCGGCGGAACCTGTGTGTGCTTGTGCTGCCGTGGGCCTCCTAGTTTGGTACCCTCTGAGCTGGCTTGGGGCGTGATTGTTTGTCACCATAATACCTGTATGTTATACCAAATGACTGACTGATAGAGAATGTACAGTTATGAATATGACTACTGTTGCTTGAAGGAGGGAATGAAGTATAACATATTTTGGACCCAGGAAGTCGGGGGATCTGGGCTTGCTGAAGAGCGGTACTAAATTGAGGAAAAGAATGCGAGCCACGGTATTATAGCCAGGATGAATGGGCTACCGAGAGTGGCTCGGCATCATTTGGCCCGTTGGGCGGGATTTCTTCAGGTGAAAATGATTGGTCATTGACTCCTCATAGTATGTTATACCTCATTCTCTCCCTTAGGGAACACGAGATCTATTCATAACTGTACGTTAGTATCTGTCTCTACTAGTGTTTCTGTGGTTTGGCCTATATCCAAGTACCAGTTAAGATTGTGCTTTGCATTTTATGGAGAATAACCGATATCATAATTGATTACTCCATAATTCAGTCACGCATCACTGCATAGAAACTGAGATCATTGGTTGGAGTATGTATTTAAAGGCCCAATGCAGCCGCTTTTATATCAATATCAAATCATTTCTGGGTAACAATTAAGTACCTTACTGTGATAGATTTCCATTAAAATAGGTTAAAAAAATATTTTACTGAAAACTATCTCCCAAGCAAGATTTTGCTTGGACTGTCTGGGTGTGGTCTAAGTGGGGATGGGAAAACTGAAAACTAATGGTTATTGGCAGAGAGGTTTGGAACTCTCTTTGTTATTGGTCTATTCATCAATTTACCGCATGGGGATGTCACCGTGGAAAGCCAAAACTCCCGCCCATGCAAATCTGGTGAGTAGAAGGCCCTGTGGTGACAACCTGGTCTCAGAGGAGTTTGCATTATTCTGTACGTAAATCCAAGATACTCCATTTAGTATGATATGTTGCATATGATATGTTATGAATTACAATTCATATTATATGTTATGAATTTGAAGAACGCACCATATGCTACGAATTTGCAAAAAATACTATATTTTACAAATTTGCTAAATGTATGACATGCTACGAATTCTAGCTAGCTGGCTAACGTTAGCTAGCCTATGGGTTAGGGTTAAGGTTAGGGCTAAGTTTAGGAGTTAGGTTAAAGGGTTCATGTTAGGTTAGTGGAAGGGTTAAGGTTACAGTTAGGTAGTAAAGTAGCTAAAAATTAGTAAGTAGTTTTGCTAATTAGCTAAAGTTGTCCGTGAGGAGATTCAAACTTGCAACCTTTGGGTTGCTAGATGTTTGCTTTACACACCCGACCAACCACCCAACTTTCGTATTTGCCTTAACCCTTTGACACGTACGATCACATATTTGTGTTCATTGTTGAGTGGTCCCACCATCGCAAATATGTGATTGGAACAGCAGCAACAGAATGTATGATGCAACAAATGCGTCTAAACAGCATTGTTGTCTGAAAAGCATCTAAACAATGTTTTGTACTGATGTTTACAACTTTATTCCTCAATTTCAACTTTTATTGTAGAAGAGCACAGGCATCACACGGAACACATCCAAAGCCAAACTCATTCCATAAACCAGTCTAAATAACTATGACAAAAAAATAAAACATAAGTTAGTGACCTAACAGTTAGACTTGTTTACAATGTACCACATCTCTGGTGAGCACAAGGAAGAAATGCAATATTGTTCAGAAAACAGATGCGTGTCAGTTAACGGCAGCTAAATTCTTTACGATGGCAGCCATCTTTGTTTATGTTTGACAAGCGGAAACTCCCTAATCACAGAATGCCTTTAACTGTAAGATGCAAATAAACAAAGTGTAAGTCAAAGATTGCTGCACCGAAAAATATGAACTTAGTTTGTCCACTCTTCAGCATATTACAAATCTTCAATGTACTTGTTACAGTGTATTTTAGAACCGGAGCACATGCTTGACAAGTCATTTACAGTTTTTGACAAATCATAAAGCAAATAAAAGGATATCACCTCACAGATCATCACTCCAACTACAAGCCTATTACCTAGCCTAACCATAGTGCGAAAGCTTAACAGGGTTGCAGATTTGGATGAAACCATTTTAGGGGTGTTTGTGGGGTGGTTCATTCCATTTGTGGGGGATTTCAAGTCCATGGGGGGTAGAAATGGGGGAAGGTATCGTGGGGGGATATGATGCAGAAAATATTACTATGATGGGGGATTCATCAATAAATGGAGGGGCAAACACAGGATAAGTTTATAAGCTAAATAAAAATAAAAATCCCTAGTAAGATGGGTCTGAGCTGGCAACCTTGATTAACGAGTTACAATCTAATTCAGTTGAGTGAACCATCCATTCACCTCATTTTATTATAACGGTCAGACAGATGTTTACGTGACAACCATAATGCATTGTATGATGTCAACAAACATGGCGTCACACATATCTGGCATTTAGCTTAGCATTAGCTCATTATAATCAGTACAACCTTCCAAAAAGTATTTTACACACATATGTGTACATTAAAATCTATGCAAGAATCATAATGCATGATTTGTCACCAGCACTTGAAAACGTGAATAAAACAGTAAATACATTATGCTCCATAAATACATACGGTATTCTACAGTAGAAACGACAACACGATATACAGAAACTATAATGATAACGTAATAAGGCACTTACTTTGACAGGAATGCATACATGTCCAAAAGTTATTTTGAGTAAGGAAAAAAACAATGAAGGCAATGCGAGCCAGCTGGAAAATGTGCCAGGGGGGAAAAGTTTGTTCAAGTTCTGTTCTGACTGGAGATGTGAAAATGTCTGCATACTTGATCTGGGGAAACACTGGGGAAGTGCTTGGGCTCTGGTCGAAGAGAGAATTTTGTCTGATTCAGTAAAACATAAGTTGTCCGCAAACATTAAAATGGTCTACTTATATGTGAATTAATGATAATGCGGAACACACCTCAATCAAACTGTGTGTTAGAAAATAAACTTGTTAGAAAATTATTTGAAATTGAGAAGTTGAAACATAGCCTATAGATAATTAGCAGCCAGCGTGCCTTGGTTCGAGTGCAGCTTTAACTTCCATTTGCGTAACAATCACATTTTGAACCAGTGAATGCATTCTGACATCACACGTATTAAAAAACTCACACTGGGGGTGACCATTAGAGATATTTGGAACTCTTTCGTGAAAAGGTTAAGTAAGGGTCTGTCTCATGTAACCATACCCAACATAACATATAATACTAATTTGTGTGTCTCAGATTTACATTTGCTATTTTACGTCTGGTCTATGAGACCAGGCTGGTGTAGATTGCATTTTCAGCCAGCAACTATCCGGAAATAACACTGATCAAATGTTTTTCACACTTTTACAGTGTTAGTTTCATCAGCTGTTGTACAATATGATATAAAACACAGGAACAACATAATTTTGACTACAATGGGCCTTTAAAGTTAATAAATACCCTGCTCAAAAAAATGAAGGGAACACTTAAACAACACAATGTAACTCCAAGTCAATCACACTTCTGTGAAATCAAACTGTCCACTTAGGAAGCAACACTGATTGACAATAAATTTCACATGCTGTTGTGCAAATGGAATAGACAAAAGGTGGAAATTATAGGCAATTAGCAAGACACCCCCCAAAACAGGAGTGATTCTGCAGGTGGTGACCACAGACCACTTCTCAGTTCCTATGCTTCCTGGCTGATGTTTTGGTCACTTTTGAATGCTGGCGGTGCTCTCACTCTAGTGGTAGCATGAGACGGAGTCTACAACCCACACAAGTGGCTCAGGTAGTGCAGTTCATCCAGGATGGCACATCAATGCGAATTGTGGCAAAAAGGTTTGCTGTGTCTGTCAGCGTAGTGTCCAGAGCATGCAGGCGCTACCAGGAGACAGGCCAGTACATCAGGAGACGTGGAGGAGGCCGTAGGAGGGCAACAACCCAGCAGCAGGACCGCTACCTCCGCCTTTGTGCAAGGAGGTGCACTGCCAGCGCCCTGCAAAATGACCTCCAGCAGGCCACAAATGTGCATGTGTCTGCTCAAACGGTCAGAAACAGACTCCATGAGGGTGGTATGAGGGCCCGACGTCCACAGGTGGGGGTTGTGCTTACAGCCCAACACCGTGCAGGACGTTTGGCATTTGCCAGAGAACACCAAGATTGGCAAATTCGCCACTGGCGCCCTGTGCTCTTCACAGATGAAAGCAGGTTCACACTGAGCACATGAGCACATGTGACAGACGTGACAGAGTCTGGAGACGCCGTGGAGAACGTTCTGCTGCCTGCAACATCCTCCAGCATGACCGGTTTGGCGGTGGGTCAGTCATGGTGTGGGGTGGCATTTCTTTGTGGGGCCGCACAGCCCTCCATGTGCTCGCCAGAGGTAGCCTGACTGCCATTAGGTCCCGAGATGAGATCCTCAGACCCCTTGTGAGACCATATGCTGACACATGCACATTTGTGGCCTGCTGGAGGTCATTTTGCAGGGCGCTGGCAGTGCACCTCCTTGCACAAAGGCGGAGGTAGCGGTCCTGCTGCTGGGTTGTTGCCCTCCTACGGCCTCCTCCACGTCTCCTGATGTACTGGCCTGTCTCCTGGTAGCGCCTGCATGCTCTGGACACTACGCTGACAGACACAGCAAACCTTTTTGCCAGAGTTCGCATTGATGAGCCATCCTGGATGAACTGCACTACCTGAGCCACTTGTGTGGGTTGTAGACTCCGTCTCATGCTACCACTAGAGTGAGAGCACCGCCAGCATTCAAAAGTGACCAAAACATCAGCCAGGAAGCATAGGAACTGAGAAGTGGTCTGTGGTCACCACCTGCAGAATCACTCCTGTTTTGGGGGGTGTCTTGCTAATTGCCTATAATTTCCACCTTTTGTCTATTCCACTTGCACAACAGCATGTGAAATTTATTGTCAATCAGTGTTGCTTCCTAAGTGGACAGTTTGATTTCACAGAAGTGTGATTGACTTGGAGTTACATTGTGTTGTTTAAGTGTTCCCTTTATTTTTTTGAGCAATGTATATACAGTTGTGGCCAAAAGTTTTGAGAATGACACAAATATTAATTTTCACAAAGTCTGCTGCCTCAGTGTCTTTAGATATTTCTGTCAGATGCTACTATGGAAAACTGAAGTATAATTACAAGCATTTCATAAGTGTCAAAGGCTTTTATTGACAATTACATGAAGTTGATGCAAAGAGTCAATATTTGCAGTGTTGACCCTTCTTTTTCAAGACCTCTGCAATCCGCCCTGGCATGCTGTCAATTAATTTCTGGGCCACATCCTGACTGATGGCAGCCAATTCTTGCATAATCAATGCTTGGAGTTTGTCAGAATTTGTGAGTTTTTGTTTGTCCACCCGCCTCTTGAGGATTGACCTCAAGTTCTCACTGGGATTAAGGTCTGGGGAGTTTCCTGGCCATGGACCCAAAATATCTATGTTTTGTTCCCCGAGCCACTTAGTTATCACTTTTGCCTTATGGCAAGGTGCTCCATCATGCTGGAAAAGGCATTGTTAGTCACCAAACTGTTCCTGGATGGTTGGGAGAAGTTGCTCTCGGAGGATGTGTTGGTACCATTCTTTATTCATGGCTGTGTTCTTAGGCAAAATTGTGAGTGAGCCCACTCACTTGGCTGAGAAGCAACCCCACACATGAATGGTCTCAGGATGCTTTACTGTTGGCATGACACAGGACTAATGGTAGCACTCACCTTGTCTTCTCCGGACAAGCTTTTTTCAGGATGCCCCAAACAATCGGAAAGGGGATTCATCAGAGAAAATGACTTTACCCCAGTCCTCAGCAGTCCACTCCATGTACCTTTTGCAGAATATCAGTCTGTCCCTGATGTTTTTCCTGGAGAGAAGTTGCTTCTTTGCTTCCCTTCTTGACACCAGGCCATCCTCCAAAAGTCTTCGCCTCACTGTGCGTGCAGATGCACTCACACCTGCCTGCTGCCATTCCAGAGCAAGCTCTGTACTGGTGGTGCCCTGATCCCGCAGCTGAATCAACTTTAGGAGACGGTCCTGGCGCTTGCTGGACTTTCTTGGGCGACCTGAAGCCTTCTTCACAACAATTGAACACCTCTCCTTGAAGTTTTTGATGATCCGATAAATGGTTGATTTAGGTGCAATCCTTGCCTGTGAAGCCCTTTTTGTGCAAAGCAATGATGACGGCACGTGTTTCCTTGCAGGTAACCATGGTTGACAGAGGAAGAACAATGATTCCAAGCACCACCCTCCTTTTGAAGCTTCCAGTCTGTTATTCGAACTCAATCAGCATGACAGAGTGATCTCCAGCCTTGTCCTTGTCAACACTCACACCTGTGTTAATGAGAGAATCACTGACATGATGTCAGCTGGTCCTTTTGTGGCAGGGCTGAAATGCAGTGGAAATGTTTTTGGGGGATTCAGTTCATTTTCATGGCAAAGAGGGACTTAGTGTCACGTTCCTGACCTATTTATGTTAGTTTTTGTGTGTTAGTTGGTCAGGACGTGAGGTTGGGTGGGCATTCTATGTTAGCTGTTTCTATGTTGGTTTTGGTTTGCCTGGTATGGCTCTTGATTAGAGGCAGGTGGTTTGCGTTTGCCTCTAATTAAGAGTCATATTTAGGTAGGGCATTCTCACTGTTTGTTTGTGGGTGATTGTCTCCTGTGTCCGTATGTTATGTTCGTACCACATGGGACTGTAGCGTTTGTTTGTTTCGTTTCGTTTCGATGTCGTCTGTTTTCCTGTACGTAAGTTTATGTTTAGTTATGTAAGTTTATGTTCAGGTTGCGTCAACGTCGTTTTCTTATTTTGTAGTTTGGAACGTGTTTTTGTTTCGTTTCGTGTGCCATCGTAATTTATAATAAAGATGGCTTATTTCCCTGAGCCTGCGTTTTGGTCTGAAGATCCTTCTCTCCTCACCTCATCCGAGGATGAGGAGAGCGTCACCCGTTACAGAATCACCCACCAAGCTAAGACCAAGCGGCAAAGGAAAACGAAACGGAGTAGGGGACAGGAGAGAAAGGATTTCTGGACATGGGAGCAAATAATGAATGGAGAAGGTCCCTGGGCTAAGGCAGGAGAAAATCGCCGTCCCAAAGCTGAGCTGGAGGCACGGAGGAGAGCAGAGGCTACCGAGGAGAGGAACCGGAGCTATGAGGGAACGCGTCTGGCACGGAAGCCAAAAAAGCCCGTGAGTAATTCCCAAAAATTTCTTGGGGGGGGGCTAGGAGATAGTGGGCCAAGGGCAGGTAGGAGACCTGCGCCCACTTCCCAGGCTTACCGTGGAGAGCGGGAGTACGGGCAGGCGCCGTGTTACGCAGTAGAGCGCACGGTGTCTCCTGTACGAGTGCATAGCCCAGTGCGGGTTATTCCACCTCCCCGCACTGGTAGGGCTAGATTGGGTATTGAGCCAGGTGTCATGAGGCCGGCTCAACGCGTCTGGTCTCCAGTG